>NC_132885.1:5043793-5343793 GCF_030463535.1 Salminus brasiliensis
AATGTTATATAGAGTTAATTACAGGTAGACACTCTCAATGATCACTGACTTTATGTTTATTTGGGTTTATTCTAATGTTATATAGATTTATTTACAGGTAGACACTCTCACTGACCACTGACTTTATGTTTATTTGGGTTTATTCTAATGTTATATAGAGTTATTTACAGGTAGACACTCTCACTGACCACTGACTTTATGTTTATTTTGGTTTATTCTAATGTTATATAGAGTTATTTACAGGTAGACACTCTCACTGACCACTGACTTTATGTTTATTTGGGTTTATTCTAATGTTATATAGAGTTATTTACAGGTAGACACTCTCACTGACCACTGACTTTATGTTTATTTGGGTGTATAATGTTTGAGGGTGAGGAACGTTTTAAATGTCTAAAAAACATTCTTTATGTTCACACGTATTTATTATGAACACAGTTCTTTATGGAATGCTTATTGATTCTTCTATGCCACCCCTGCAGAATAGATTTTGGGATTTTAGGCAATGACAAGCTAGAGAAAAGACTCCTGTTAGACATAAACGGGTCATGCAGTGGTCTGGGTGCCCATCGATGGATGAGGCATATACCCCCTAGGCTTTAGAGAGGCAATAGCTTATAGTTTATCATCTAATTTCCCACACTCACTTACAGGCCATGCCAGTTTTTTGTTCATGACCATGTTCAAGCTTTGGCATGAGCAAGCACACGTGCAGACAAAACACACACACACACACGGGCCAGACTGTTATGTTGCGGAGATGAGCTGAAAGAGTGTCCGGAGCAGACGCTGTTCCAGGCACGCCGCAGAGAGGCTGACAGGCAGAAATCAGGGAGGTTCTGTCCATTCTGGACTGAGATGAAATGCGCCTGTCTGGGAGGTCACGCAGTCCCCTGAGCTGCAGCCTCATTTAAGCCTGGAATCCGTCAATTGCACAGTGCTTTTCAGCAAAGTAAGGCAATAAACCTCGTCGACAACAGAACAATGGCGGTAATTGGGGCTGGAAATTGCTTATTATGTGTGAACTCCAAGCTGTGTCTGAGAGAAAGCAAAAGGAAGGAAAAAAGCCTTTACAAACACACAAATCCAAATAAACACTCATACGGCCTCTGAGGTTCTGTGGTGTGTCTGTGTGGAATGAGCAGATGGTGATAATATTCAGAAACATTTCCTGGGTCAGCATGTGTCATCAGAATGAGGGAAATTGTGGCTGGAACTAGGCCGGGAATCCTATTTGTGGATAGATTTTCCTATTCATGTCTCTGTGAACAGAAAAAAAATCAAGATCAAGAACATATTGGCACCATGCTGTCTAAGGCCAAGTATGGGCAAGAGAGGTCTAAAGCCCCCCAGCATTGAGCTGTGGAGCAGTGGAAAAACTGTGTTCTCTGGAATGATGGTGGTGGAGCTCCATCCAATACTTTTCTCATAAGGTGAGGAGCTGGGGATGATGAGGTGGGTTCTAATGTTATATAGAGTTAATTACAGGTAGACACTCTCACTGACCACTGACTTTATGTTAATTTGGGTTTATTTTAATGTTATATAGAGTTAATTACAGGTAGACACTCACTGACCACTGACTTTATGTTTATTTGGGTTTATTCTAATGTTATATAGAGTTAATTACAGGTATACACTGTCTGACCACTGACTTTATGTTTATTTGGGTTTATTCTAATGTTATATAGAGTTATTTACAGGTAGACACTCTCACTGACCACTGAACAGATCATGATGACCAGCATCCTGACCTCACTAACGCTCTTGTTGCTGAATGCAATTAAATCCTTACAGCAATGCTCCTCCATAATGTAGTAGAAAGCCTTCTTCCTTGGACAGTAGAGACAGTTGCTCTAAAAAAAACCCAGGATAATCGCTTTTTAATAGCCTTGATTTCAGAAGAAACAATGAATGAGCAGGTGTCCCAATATTTTTGTCCATATAGAGTAGGAATGAGTCTAATGCTACAGAGGCGTGCTCAGATTTAACCACTGAAAACCATTATTTAATGCTAGAAGTCTGATCAGAGGGGCTGTAAATTGAAGAGTGACTGCCATGATATTGTGAATACAACTGTGTGAAAAAGTTAGGACACCCCGTGAAGACTTTTGTCTTTTTGAATATTAAATATATTTAAACATCTAGACATCTGCTCTTCATCTGATCAGACTTCTAACATTAAATAATGGGTTTCAGTGCTAAAATCAGAGACTCTACTAAAATTTGGAGGAGCAATGCTGTGAGGATTTGATTGCATTCAGCAGTTAAGACAGGAGGTTAGATGATCACCACCCCACCTCATCATCTCCAACTCCCCAACTCATCCCAAAAGTACTGCATAGCGCACCACCCTTCACTCCAGAGAAGGTTTTCATGGCGCATCCCAATTTCTTTACATGGCTGTGTATAAAGAACCCAGTATGCTTTTGTACGTTTGTTGTGATGGTTTAGATAAGAGTCCATGCAGGGATTTTATAGAGGGATGAGTGGAGCTGCTGATGAGGTTTTCTGGCTCAGCCTGAGGGTGATTGGCACATGCTGGCGGCCCCATGTTGGTGGAGTCGGTCTGGAGGGCAGCAGCAGCAGGGACACCTATTCAACGGCGATCTTACACCAGCTTCAACCCAGACAGGAGGGCGGTTCAGCTCTGCAGAAAGAAAATCACAGACATCAGACTGTGTTTGAGGTGACAGGAACACAATATGTAAGGTACAGAGAGCAGACAGTGACTCCAGCAGGCCTCGCTAAAACAGCCTAGCTAAAAAAAAAAGGGAGAGCTTTTGTGGATCTGAACTTGAAAACTTTAGAGTTGCCTGAGGAAAGGCTTTAGAGTGGTGGGAATGGACTGGAAGACTGGATAAGATGAAGATGATGAGAAGGAAGAGTGTCTGTTGCTCTTTGGGCCTGATTTAACTCTTCCAGTTTTGTCAATGCTGGGACATTCTCAGTGTTTGGCACCCTCTGCTGATCCTAATAGGAGACTGGGCAAAGGTCTGTCTTTTCAACGGATTCTTCTACATGTCTGAGTAATTTAGTGGTTATTAATTATAATAATTAACCACTGGGGTTCTGGTGTGAAATGATTCAGATTCTGATTTCTTTACAATTTTGATAGAAAACAGGGGTCCCCATGACTACAACACAAATATAGCCATTTTATTTTCTATCCAAAATTAGTTGAACTTGGATTGGACCTGCTAGATCATGCAGAACATCACTTTACCCAACATCACCCATCTTTTATGGATTAATACAAAAATTAAATATTTTTTTATATTAAACATATATTTTGTATTTACATTTTTACATTTTAATGTTTTTTTGGACACTTTCTTAGGCTTTTCATGAAATGGCCTTATGTGAGGTAGCTTCTAGGGGCATTAAACGTCAACAAGATCAAAGACTGTCAACTTTTAAGACGTCTGGATCCATTCACCAGCACTGTGAGCAATGGACCCTTTTCACATTTCCAGGTTCTCTGCTGTAGGTTTCTGTTAGCAGGTAATTAAGACCCGGACTTCTGCTCTGTGTGCATTTTTAATTTCTCCTCTTTGGGATTAGAAGGACCAAACAACTTAGTCTTTGAAGTCGTTTTTCGTCCTCATATGAGGCCAAAGGGTCATTTTATAAAAATGAAGTATCATGGTGCAGAGAAGCAGAAAGGTAAAGTCCCCATATGAGGACACAGGGTCTGAAGAGGCACCTCAGCTCTAAGCAAACACAGCCATACCTGGGTTTTCTTACATTTCCCACCAAGCATATGCTATGATCTAAATAAATCCTGACAGGTCGAAGCGTAGAGGGTCCCAATCTTCAAGTAAATGCTTCAAGTAAAAAGTTTTGTTTTGTGGACTTGTGCTACTCATTGATATGTGATCTGTGCAGACCCATGGTTTTCATGATAACTCTGTCTGCTTAGTGCCTCATACAATCATATCTTACTGTTATTGTTTTCTTGAGTGTCAAACCCTCAGTGATACAGTGATTTAGGCTATGCGACTATCCTGACAATACTTCTGCTAAGAGCATTTTCTCATATGTTGCTTTTAGCCTAGTGAAATCTCCCCTGCTGTTTTATTAAAGTAGCTTTACCTAGAAACTTATTGCACTAACTTTACAGTTGCACGCTGTTGTCTGCAGCTATAACTCTGCTAATAGGGACATATTTTGAGACTCCTTCAGGTCGATTCATGCTCAGGGTTGGTGCTGTACCCTGTTGTTTCTCTGGAATCATTTTTCCATGAAGCCCAGATTGAAGAAGCTGTTAATTCAAGAGCGTCCACACGGCCTAGAACAGATGCCAGGATGAGGAGGAGAATGTCCATTAGGAAGTAAAGGAAGTACTTTTTAGCATCTGACCATGACGGCACGTCTCTGCCACCCTTATTGATGCCACTGTATAGAGTTAGAATTAAACTATGCAATTTTTTATCTAAACAGAAAAAATTTAATGCAATATTTTTATTCTATAGATGCTGTGCAATAGCTGATCCTGGATTTCGTGCTTGATATTCGAATATTTTAATGCTTTAAAATGCCTGGCAGACTAAACAGGCCTCCATTCTGACTGTCAGCAAAGCTTTTCATATGAAACCGACTCTAATAGGAAACTGAGCAAAGGCTTGTTCAGTCCTAGGGCCCTATCTTCCACCCTGCTCAATGTGCGCCACGATGCTCATTGCTATCTTCCACCCCACCAACAGTCTATTTTCAGGCTTTCTGCCTGTGTCATTTAAACAGCAACAGTGCTTGCGAATATATCTATGTTGATGGGAGCGGTGGTCTCGGCTGGCTCTTAAAGGGAACAGCGAGAGACGTGCTGATTGGTTTATTGCTGCACGTTACGCCCCCAAAAAACAAACCCACGATTAATTAAGAGACTTAGTACATCTGTGTTGCATTTCGAGCTGTGCAAGGCGCACTTGTCCCGTCGCTACGATAGCAAGGATACGTCTTAAATCAAGCTACATAGTGCGAGGTTGGAGGCTCGCCAAAAGACAGCTAAAATAGGGTGGTTTTTAATTTATTTTAATAGTAATTGAAGCTTCTGAAAAATTCAGTAGTTGAGCTTTAATCAGATTCAGATTAGATTTGGTGTGAAATGGTTCATTGTAGAGATCCTGTTTATCCCGCTTTATTTGACAAAATGAGCCAATCAGCTGGTGGTTATGCCGCAAGCTGAGAAACACCCCCTAAAGTCAATCAATTTTGTGCATTTTTGAGCCAAACTCCATAAACTACTTGTGAGGTTTTTTCTCTGATTTTTGCAGTGATTTAAGGCTTTCTTCTAGGTTCTGGAGGAGCATTGCTGTGAGGATTTGATTGCATTCAGCAACATCCCCAACCTCCCCATCCATCATTCCAGAGAACACAGTTCTTCCACTACTCCACAGCTCAATGCTGGTGGCTTTATACCCCTCTAGCCCACGCCTGGCACTAGCCATGGTGCCAATAGGTTCATGTTTGACCACTTAAATGGACAATGGCCTGTCGGTGGGATGAAAGACTTTTACAGATTCCTTTACAGCGGTGATAATAGAAACTGGACAACACCATGACCACAACCCCTACTTTTTGTCCTACTCTGAATGACCTGCATATGTTGGCGCAATACTGCCATCGAGGTACAGGCCAGCTCAGAGCACTTTCTTTTTAGTGGATTAGCCCCATCGTCGACCTGGCCAGGCACCTGTCCAGAAAAGGATTAGCTTAAACCCTGAACTTCACGCCTTGGAAATGGCCGTGGCTGTGATGGGACCTCATCCAGAGAACATAAGCGTAGAACACCTGTCCTTGACTTCATGGACATCCTGTAGAAATGCATGAAGAATGATGGTCCGACCTGGCCGAGGATTTAGAACCTGATACCTTTAATGCGTTTGATAAATGGGCATGTCCAGCATTGACTGGTTCTAGTTATCCATCCCCAAACCATCATTTCATTCCTAGCTAATCTGTCTTTTGTTATTGGGCTTTAGTGGAGGTTCTTGGAAACGTGGAGGACGTTTTAATGAACCACTTTCTTTATTAGATATGTATTGGATATGTAAACACCAGAGGGATTTTCTTGGCCTGAGATGTTGATTATAAATGGGAGTTTTAACCACCAAGGAGGGAGGGTTTTAAGTATCACAGATAAAGGAAATCAATACCTCGCAGGACATTACCAGCTGCTGGTTTATTCGAAATCTTCCACAAGCTTTTACTGTTTCTGGCTGAGTATGTCCTTGAGTTTGGTGCATAACAATGAACGTATGTGATGTTAAGGTGACTTTATACCATTTATTAGTCATTTATAGGTGGTTTTGACTAGAGGAGGATTGGTTCCTCTTGTGAGCCTTGGTTCCGTCCAAGGTTTCTTTCTCTTCGAGGGATTTTTTTCTGCCACTGTGGCAGAGATGTTATAAATGAGGAGACCGGCCACTCGTCTTTTAACATAATGAGCTAATTAGGACCCCCCCTCCTTAATGCTGAGATCAGTAGTAGCCAGAACAAGCCTAGAAATCACATTTTTTGTGCATTATTGAGCCAAACTTCATAAACTACTTGTGATGTTTTGTCAGATTTTAAAACATGGTTTGGAAACGGGTATCTGTTACGGTTACTGGTTACCTTCAGTTTTGAATATTTTGGTTTGATCATCTAACATCCTGTCTTAACTGCTGAATGCAATCAGATCCTCACAGCAATGCTCCTCCAAATTTTAGTAGACTGAAATACCACTGAAACACATTTAAGGTAAAGATCAGATGTCTAGAGCAGAGAGGGTGAAGGGCCTTGCTCAAGGGCCCAACAGTGGCAGCTTGCCGAGCCCGGGAATCGAATCCACAACCCAGTTATCGATAGCCCAGTGCTCTAACCGCTGAGCCACCACTGCCCCAAAACCAGGGGAGAGTGCGAACACAGTCCCCCACTACCAGAAATTATGCAGTCGAGATTCCCACATTTGGGGAATTTGCAGGGGTCAGCACAACCGGAGTGCAATGGCTGAGCCTCACCCTGGATGAACCACCTTCTTGATCATGGTATCTCCCCTGCCAGGTAAGTATCATTAAACATTATTTAATGTTAGAAGTCTGATCAGGTGAAGATCAGATGTCTAGATGTTTAAATATGTTCAAAAAGACAGGTTTTCATGGGGTGTCCTAACTTTTTCACACAGTTCTATTCCCCATTCCGAGAGCTGGATCTATGAATAAGAAAGGCCACACCAACAGCAGATGTTTACCCAGGAACTCACCTGCAAACCACACCCCCTCATGAACAGTCCTCCAGTAAGATAAGGCTAACAGCATCGGTCAAAATAACACTGCCTCTGCGTCGCACTGACCGTTCCTGGTCAAAGTAATTACATGCCTCCTTCAGGCTGCTGGCTTTTTCGCTCTACAATTTGTCATAAAATCCAACAAGCTGACTCAGCTCCACGGCACCTGGCCCTGGTACTTTTTTTTCACAGTGCATGTCCTCTCCAGCCTAACTGTCCGTTTTATCAGGCTGGGTTTTGACCACAGGTCAGTGGAGACGTCCCACTAAGATGCAACTTCAACCACATCCTTTTGGCACAGAGAGGAGAGTGACATTGTTGGACCGTTGCTCTTTACTGATGCTCTAAATCCAGTGCTGCTGATCAAGAAGTTTCCTTTAGTCATGACATGGTTGGGGTCTGGCGTTTGCTTCTTTAGTTTTGCACTGGAGCCTCAAAGCTAAAGTAATTGAAGCTTATATGTACTTTGCAGCGCTACTTTTATTTACTGGTAAGTAAACTGTACTGGTACACGTCATTATATATACACATATATATAAATCCACACAGTGGCAACTGTAGTAGCAAGCACTGACGTGTAATCAATGCAAAATCCTGGTCGGATCAGCGTACAGTATGTTACATTAAAAAAATAATTATTCAAGTAGAAGTAAAAGATAAGATGAGATAAGATAATCCTTTATTAGTCCCACAGTGGGGACATTTTCGCTGTCACAGCAGAAAGGGATAGCAAGACACTCAAAAACAAAAATGTAGATAAATAAATTACACTATATACATAATATAAATAAGAATTAAAAAAGCAATAACAATATTATTTACAGATTATTGCAAATGACAAATATTGCAAAAGTAGTGGCCTGAATAACTACAACTAGATATATCATATATAATAATAAATAAAATAATCTCACAATCTTACACATATACTCTAAACATTGTGTGTATATATATATATATATATATATATATATATATATATATATATATATTATATATATATATATATATATATATATATATATATATATATATATATATATATATATGGCAGATGTTTTATTCCAGGCATCTCATCAAACAGAGGTGGCTGAATCTGCAGACTATGAATGACATAAAGTCCCAACAGCAATGTGAAAGACTAGTGGAGAGCCTGCCAAGACATGAGAGCTGTGATTGGCAGTCGAGGTTATTTCACCATAGTGATTTCTGAATGCTCTCAGAGTTCAGATATTAGTACTGTACTGTTTAAATTTCAACAATAACTTCTTTGCATTAGAATTATTATAATCATTTATTTGCATTTTTGAGCAGTTGTTTTTGAGCAGTTGTTTTTGAGCAGTTGCCATTTCTGCAAATAAATAAATGCTTTAAATTATTTGGAATTTAGGGGAAATGTCGTCCATGGTTTATGAAATACAATGCTAATGAGTATTGTCCCTAAACACACTGCCTATAAATAGTAAAACCAGAGAAACCGATCACGTAGGCTGGTCTCGTTGTCTTTTCCGGAGCTGTATATCTCCTCTGTTAAATTTGTTATTTGTTGATTTTATTTTGTGCATTTCATTCTTCCACATATTCTTCATTTGATCTTTGGTCAAGTGTAGCCAGTAACGTATCTTTTGCAGCTCATTTTGCTTAGATTTGTCTTATATTTCAATTCAGAAATATTGTGTGAATGGAGGAAGGGCTCCTCATTAAAAACTTTCTTGTACTGTTATGTAAGATTATTATATTTATTATTTTAAGTAATAATAATATCTAGTTGTAGTTATTCAGATGACTACTTTTACTTCTACTTGAATAATTATTATTTTAATGTAACTCCCTGATCATTTTCCCTGATCTTTCCTCTTTCTGGGAAGTGAAAATTGTGTCCGACCAGGATTTTGCATTGATTACATGTCAGTGCTTGCTTCTACAGTTGCCACTGTGTGAATTTATACCAAAGTCCTTATCGGCAAGTCTGTTCACTGTCTATGTTGCACCATGGTCCTGGAGGAACGTTGTTTCGTTTCACTGTGTACTCTGTATGTAGTTGAAATGACAATAAAAAACCCACTTGACTTGACTTGACAATACTAGTACTTCAGTATATTTTAGCTATATACAGATCATAGATTAATCATACCATCATCCAGATCTGGCACAGCTAAAACAGTAGTGGCAGCCAACTTGAATCTTGGATTTTGTCTGTGTTTTTGTCAGATTACTTACCTGCTAAATGCTGCTAACCCATAGGAGGTACCGGTTACAAGCTAAACAGGATGGCTAGGACCTATTCCGTCCAAGAGATATTGCTAAACCAAGGCTGAGGACGACAACAACCAACAAACCAACTAGCATACTTCACTGTAGCTTCCACAGGTGGAGAGACGACAGGGCATTAAATGCAAAACACTGCAACCCCAGAGAAAAGACTAAGAAAACTTTAGCATGAATCTCCTGCTGCTCGAATGTGTCTCCTGAGATAAAGACCTCAGTAATCTCACATGTGTCTCCTTTTGAGTTTTCAGTACAATAATCTGCCAAAACAATAATAACACAGGTTTACTGAAGACAGGAGTCTCAATATGCACCATTTCTCATTTCAGAGCTTTTTTCAGAGCCACATAATTCACCTTTATCTATACCCTAAAAAACAAACCAGTGATTTTGCAGGATCCTTATTCTGGACACTTATGCGAAGAAACCAATTCACTGGAAATAATTATGCTTGTAACAGTTGAAGATAAAAGATGAAAAGGATGGCCAGGTACAAAATAGAAGGATATAAACAGAGGAATCACAAATGAGCTACTAATAAACCTGAAGATACAAATAGAGGACAGGATATTCTGGTGAAACACTGTTCATATAAGCTCCCCTGTGTGTTTAAGGTGGTTGTAACTTCTGGCTCCTGCAGATGGCGCTGTATGATGATAATTATGCTATAAATACCTGCGGGAGTGTGATGATGAGATTCATAGATTGAGATGAAAGAGAACAATGCAGAGAGTCTCGTTGGATTTGTGTTAATGACACATCCAACAGTTAATGTTTGGCTAAAAGGAGTGGCAGCATTTGGGCGTGGCCAAAGACCATAGTGTGAAGGAAGTAGCTGAATCTGCAGATGTATGGAAGCTTACGGTCATACAGGTCTTCCAGCAGTGGCAGGAAATTCTCCTCAGAATTGGGATAAATTATCTGCCAACACAATCAGACTGTAAGCAGGCAGTGTGTACCATCAGCCACCAGCAGGGGGCCTGGCCAGCACAGTAGGAAAGCTGGTGGAGCTGGAGCAAAGAACTCTAAGCCCCAGAAGCCCACAAGGTAATCAACGCTGACCAGACCCACCTGTGTGGCACGGTATAAATATACCCAGCCAAACACAATTCCCCGTTGCACCTTTGTAGAGGGGCGAACGGTAACAGTGGTTCTAAATCGTGAACAGTCCGGAAAAAAAAAAAAAAAAGAAGAAAATAGTTTGTTCTACAAATAGTGAAGAAAAGCAAGAGGTAAAAAGAATGAGTTTAAATTGTGAACAGCAAAGAAAAGCTGAAGTTAAAAGAAAGAGTTTGAGTTGTGAACAGTGAAGAAAAGCTGAAGTAAAAAGTAAAAAGAAAGCGTTTGAGTTGTGAACAGCGAAGAAAAGCTGAAGTAAAAAGAAAGAGTTTGAGCTGTGAACAGTGAAGAAAAGCTGAAGTAAAAAGTAAAAAGAAAGCGTTTGAGTTGTGAACAGCGAAGAAAAGCTGAAGTAAAAAGAAAGAGTTTGAGCTGTGAACAGCGAAGAAAAGCTGAAGTTAAAAGAAAGTTTGAGCTGTGAACAGCGAAGAAAAGCTGAAGTTAAAAGAGAGAGTTTGAGCTGTGAACAGCGAAGAAAAGCTGAAGTTAAAAGAAAGAGTTTGAGTTGTGAACAGCGAAGAAAAGCTGAAGTTAAATAGAAAGAGTTTGAGCTGTGAACAGCTGAAAAGAGTTTGTTGTATTCAGTGGCAAAAAGGAAAACTAGAAAAAAGAAAAGTTGAAAGGTTTATCCTGTCCTTTGTTTGAGTTCACACTACTCCTGGTGTTTCCTTTGTTAGTTTTCCCGCCCTTTTTTCTATGTAGCTTTTCAACAGTTTCAATACTGCCCCACATTGCTGTGGTGGTGCAGTTGAAATGCACTGGGCTCCCAGTTCCAGGGTTGGAAGTTTGAGCCCCACTGCAGTCTCACCAAGCACCAATCTTGTATTGATTTATAACATTCACCATCTGTTACACACACCATATAATAATACCCCCCTAAAAAAGGGTAGTATAGTTTAAATAAATAAATTAACTGCACTTGAGTCCAAACCCCACATCCTAACAAAGACTTTACATCTAGCAAGTTAGAAATAAGTGAATTCTAATATAGTTAGCCATATAATATTACTGCAATAAACTCAAATTGACCACATATAAATTCAAGATTTCACTTGTTAGGATTGTACTTTTCACTGCAGAAAAAAATTGTCTGGTCCTTTAAGTGGTGGACAATACTTCATGGTGTCCTGTAAAGAACTTCAAGTAATGCCACAGAAGAATTTTTTTGTAAAAAAAGAGATGTCTGTGTGAACTTTTTAAAGCTTAAAGAAGGCGATGTAGAAGTTCTTTACCAGTTTTCAGGTTCCTGACACTTAAGCTGTTTTTACAAATGTGTCCAAAACTGGTTCCTCAATGGTATCGCTCAAAGAACCCTTTGTAGCACCTTTATTTTTAAGAGTGCAGGCCAATATGAGAATACAGATGTGGGCCACTGTTGAAATTATCAGCAGGTTTGAGATCTAATCACACCCTGAACTGTTTTTTTTGGGGCAATGGTGGGAAGGTAATAAAACACCTACAAAACCTACGAAATGATGTCATCTGCTTAAGGAGCTGACTTGCTGTCGGCTGAAATAGAGAACAGAGCAGTTTTATTGTTCCTTTCTTGTCATTTATAGCATCTGATGTCCTTGGCCAGGTAGGAAACTAGATATTAACAGCTTCATGGCCACATGGGAGCTGAGCCATACTCTGTTCAGCCACAAACTAAAAAGTTTAAAGCAGTGATTCAGCTAAAAATCACATTTGACCCAATTTCACCCTCGTCCCAAATGTAGTGGATCAGCAAAGACATGCTGGAGTCTGAAATGAACTTCTGTCATTTTTCACTGGAGCTACGAGGTTAATGTACATTTACATTTACGGCATTTAGCAGACGCTCTTCTCCAGAGCGACTTACAAAAGTGCTTTACTATTTACCCAAGAAAAGCCAGTAAGGTGATCACTCTGCTATTCGCCCAAGTACTCTCAGAAGAGGAGGGTCTTCAGTCTGGGTTTGAAGACAGCGAGTGTTGGACTCTGCTGTTCGGACACCCAGGGGAAGCTCGTTCCACCACTTCGGTGCAGGACAGTAAAAAGTCTGGACGCTCGTCTTCCGTGGATCTTAAAGGATGGCGGGTCGAGCCGAGCCGTACTTGAAGCTGGAAGGGCTCTTGGTGCAGATCGGCTTTTGACCATCGCCATCAAGTACGGAGGGGCTGGCTGGTCCAGTCTTGGCTTTGTAGGCCAGAGTCAGGGTTCTGAATCTGATGACCTGGGCAGCAGCTACAGGAAGCCAGTGAAGAGAGAATGCAGTAGTGGAGAGACATGGCTAAATTGAATGTAGCTAACAAGTAATTGAAATCTTTATCTCGCCAATTAGCCGTGTGTAAATTGCATGTCTAAAAATGTCTGAATCATCACACACAAGGGGCATAGATATGGGCGTAGCATGGGAGAGGCTAGGGCCTTTTGGTTCTGGAAAAAAAAGACAGACAAAACGGTCATCATGGCTTTATTTAGACTTTAAAAACACAATAGTGACTGCCTTCATTTTTAAACCAACTTTCCAAACAGGAAACAAATGTGAAAATGATGCCAACATTAAACACAGCATTAGCCCAACTTTACAGAGCTTATGGGAACTTAGCAGAGCTAAAACAACACCGGTAAAAACCAATGAGAGCTCCTTCTTCAACTATTTGCCCTAAACATCTACACCTACTGCTGCCCAGCTGTCCAAGTGGGGCCTGAATGGTTCTCCCATTCTGTCATCGGGTTCCACACTGGCCCCACTTATGAATTCCCACCATTTACATTTACATGGAAGGCCTTTAGAGGACGCTCTTCTCCAGACTGACTTACAAAAGTGCTTCACTGTTACCTTAGCTAGTTTGTATCGGCTAGAATCCAAAAGATCCCTCTCAGCTTAGATACTACTAAATACAGAGGTCAGTCTGGAGACACAGTACTCTACACACTCTACACTCTGCTCACTAAGTACTCTTGGAAGAGGACTGTCTTCAGTTGGAGTTTAAAGACAGCGAGCCGTTCGGACACCCAGGGGATATTCGTTCCACCACTTCGGTGCCAGGACCTACCAGGGTCAGTGATGGGCTAAACATGGGCCCCATCTGGGTTTTACACTGCATATAGGGCCTAGATGGGTCCCATATATGATTAAAGTGGGCTGTAACAATGAGGCCCATTTGGGAAGCCCAAAATTGGTCTCAATAGCAACACATGTACAAAACCACTCAGAGCCCATGGCACCTGGAAACTACCTAGCTCATGTTTCACCCATGTGAGCCCCACATGAGCATGTTGGCCAGGTAGGTGGTCAGCTAATAATAAATAATACATTTAAGAAATAATGCTTCAAAATGCAAATGCAAAATGATCTGCTAGTGGAATAAAGACACATTCAGCCGAGAAAATGAATTAAAAGGTAACTAAATTTAAGTGGATTTGACTTGATTTATTTATTTGTTTGTTTGTTTGTTTGTTTGTTTGTTTTTTGTGTGTGTTCCCAATTTTCCCCATTCAGGAATAACATCGCTCTGCAGCTTATTGCTAATGAACAGTTTTATTGCAAATGCAATAAAACTTGGTTATTTTTAATCTATCTACCAGTTTGATTGCAGTTTGGGATTTGCAAGTGGCCCAGGCAGCTCCATCCCAGTGTGCCAGCTGAGCCTCACTACAATCAATTATGAATTTGGCACTCAAAGGCCAGCGAGCACATTGCTCTGTTTCCAGGTACCAGCAAGCCTCATAATTTGCCAGGATGTCCAACAGAGTCCTTCTGGACATGTAAACATAGAGAAAGCCAGAGTGTTATGAATAATTTCAACAGCCCTTCACACAGAGTGCCAGAGTGTCTTTCAGTATATAGAAGCCTAAGCCTTAACTAGTAAAGCTGTGTTATGCGCCAAGTTATGTCAACCTGGTAAACTAGGGAATGGGTGGATTCGTACTTCCAATCTTTTTGAGAAAGAATCCTCACATACTGTAAATATGGATGGCAAGTGTTTCCTTTTAAGCAGCTGTATGCAAGAATTAGTCATTTTTGCTCCTGGGCTCCCCCTTCAGGTGGAACTCACAGCAATAAAAGCAAATGTGCCTTCTATTATATATCCCCTATTATTTACTAGTTACAAGCTAAGCAAGGTAAGGAAAGGTAGAGAAGCATGTGGCCTGAGGCGGTAGAGTTCATCATAGTCAAGTGCAGACCTTTTTATTTAGTACGGGAGTTCTCCGCCGTGCTGATAGCCGCCGTGTACATACCGCCTAGCGCTAGTGCTAATGCTAATGCTAAGGATGCACTGTGGGAACTGCACGGGGGCATCAGCGATCTGCAGACCAAACATCCAGACGGGCTGTTCATTGTCGCCGGAGATTTCAACCATGCAAATCTCCAGTCAGTCCTCCCTAAATTCCATCAACATGTGCCACGAGAGGAGCGAACGCGCTGGACCTTGTTTACACAAACATCCCCAGCGCGTACCGGGCGGAGCCCCGCCCCCACCTCGCATTCTCGGACCACATGTCTGTGTGGCTGACTCCAGCTTACACACCCCTCATCAGACGCTCCAGACCAGTTCAGAAGCAGGTGAGAACCTGGCCGGCAGGAGCCATCTCTGCCCTTCAGGACTGTTTTGAGTGCACTGCATGGGACATGTTTAGGGAGGCTGCGACAGAAGGCGAATCTGTTAACTTGGAGGAGTACACAGCATCAGTCACTGGCTACATCAGTAAGTGTATTGATGATGTCACTGTCTCCAAGACCATCACCACATGCCCAAATCAGAAGCCGTGGATGACTCCTGAGGTGCGTGCGCTACTGAGGACCCGCGACTCGACCTTCAGAGTGGGTGACAAGGCGGCCCTGAGGAAAGCAAGAGCCAAATTGTCACGAGCCATCCGAGAGACAAAGCGCGCACACGCCCAGAGAATCCACAACCACTTTAAGGACACCGGTGACACACGGCGCATGTGGCAGGGCATCCAGGAAATCACAAACTACAGGACAATGCCACCGTCCTGTGACAGTGATGCCTTCCTCCCCGATGCCCTGAACGACTTTTATGCACAGTTTGAGGCACAGAACAACACGTTGGTGAGAAAGACCACACCCAAGCCGGACGAGCAGGTGTTGTGCCTGACTGCAGTGGACGTGAGGAAAACTCTGCGCAGAGTCAACCCACGGAAAGCTGCAGGACCAGACAACATCCCTGGCAGAGTGCTCAGAGAGTGTGCAGACCAGTTGACAGATGTTCTCACGGACATCTTCAACGTCTCCCTGCGCAGCTCCACTGTCCCAACGTGCCTCAAGACCACCACCATCGTCCCCGTGCCGAAGAAGTCCACGGTGTCCTGCCTCAATGACTACCGTCCCGTAGCTCTCACGCCCATCATCATGAAGTGCTTCGAGAGGTTAGTCATGAGGAACATCAAGAACCAACTGCCCTCTTCATTGGACCCCCTGCAATTTGCATATCGTCCCAACCGCTCCACGGACGATGCCATCACCACCACCCTTCATCTCTCCCTTACCCACCTGGAGAAGAAGGACACCTATGTCAGAATGCTGTTTATAGACTTCAGTTCAGCATTCAACACCATCATCCCACAGAACCTCACCAGGAAGTTAAGCCTGCTGGGCCCCTCTGCAACTGGATCCTGGACTTCCTGACAGGAAGGCCCCAGTTAGTCCGGTTCGGGGACAGCAGCTCCAGCACCATCACCATGAACACTGGGGCACCTCAGGGCAGTGTACTGAGTCCTCTGCTGTTCACCCTGCTGACTCATGACTGTGTTGCGAAACACAGTTCTAACAGCATCATAAAGTTCGCCGATGATACAACTGTGCTGGGTCTCATCAGCAAAGGCGATGAGTCAGCATACAGAGAGGAGGTGCAGCAGCTGACAGACTGGTGTACAGTCAACAACCTTCACTGGAATGTAGAGAAGACCAAGGAAATGGTTGTTGACTTCAGGAAATCAAGACCGGACCACTCTCCGCTTAACATCAACGGCTCCTCTGTGGAGATCGTTAAGAGCACCAAGTTCCTTGGTGTCCACCTAGCGGAGAACCTCACCTGGTCCCTGAACACCAGCTCTACAGCCAAGAAAGCCCAACAGCGTCTCTACTTCCTCCGGAAGCTGAGAAAGGCCCGTCTTCCTCCACCCATCCTCACCCTCTTCTATAGGGGAACCATAGAGAGCATCCTAAGCAGCTGCATCACTGCCTGGTTTGGGACCTGCACAGCCTCTGACCGCAAGTCCCTCCAACGCATTGTGAGGACAGCTGAGAAGATCATCAGAGTCTCTCTCCCCTCCGTCATGGACATTTACACCACCCGCTGCATCCGCAAAGCAACCAGCATTGTGGATGACTCCACCCACCCTTCACACAGACTGTTCTCCCTCCTGCCATCAGGAAGAAGGTACCGCAGCATCCGGTCCAACACGACCAGACTCTGCAACAGCTTCTTCCCCCAAGCCATCAGACTCCTCAACACAACTCAACTTCTGAACTGATATCTTTCTGGTACATGTACACTCTCCCTCTCTCTCTCTTTCCAACCATTTACCCCAGATAACATGGGAAGCATTTTTTGCACAAGCATTTGCACTAATAACTTGACTACCTCACTGGACTCTATTTATTGCACATTGCACAATTTGCACACTACCGCCAATTATTTATTATTCTCTGTCTGTACTGTGTTGTGTTGTCTGTCCGCACTTGTTTGTTTGTGTTGCACTTGTGTCTTGTATGCACTGTCTATGTTGCACCATGGTCCTGGAGGAACGTTGTTTCGTTTCACTGTGTACTCTGTATGTAGTTGAAATGACAATAAACCCACTTGACTTGACTTGACTTAATGCTACACGATTTTACTCTAATATGACTCATATATAATCCCATAGTTGAGATTCTGGCCAAGTTACTTTATGTACATTAAGCTAGTTTACCTTTTGGACTTTAGTTACTTATAAATGTATATTTTACTAGAATTGAACCCTTAATAATTGCATTTCCAATAAAAATCATTCGAAACTACCACTGAAACATTTCCTATTGGCTCCCATTGGGAAATGAGTCTACCCCCATTTACTGTAAGTGTGTTGTCATTCCCCTTTAGGTCACTTTCTACATTCTACAGTGACCACTTATGTATTAAAGCAGAAGTAAACCATTAGCATTTGGCAAAATGATGAATGTTAAAGAAATAAATTAGTCAGTTATTAAAAACATTACAACTCATCATTCATTTAAAAGATGTATAAATCATTTTCTTTTGCATGGCATCAAAAACATTTTACATTTATCACAATTTCATTTAAGAACCATTTTTGTAAAATGGCTTGAGTGTGAGGAACCTGGAAATTGGTAAATAACCTCTACATTGACTTCTTGAACCTTTAAATGTTCTTCACGCAGACCTCTCTTTTACAACAATGGTTTGGCTTAGAACTAAAAATTGTTCTTCTATGGCATTACTCGAAGACCCTCGAAGGACACAGTACAGATACGTATTGTCCATCCCTTAAAGAACAAAAACTCCCAGAATGCACTTTATTACTGCAAGAAAATGATCTTGGTGAAATCCTGAATTTGAATGTAGTGTAAATATCCAATTTCTCAATTTGAGGTTATTGCAGTGATATTACAAGACTAAGACAGACAGGACAGACGGACAGAATTTAAATTATAAGAGAATTATAATAGAACCAACTTATGTCTAACTTACATGCTAGAAATCGAGCATTAGGTAGCAGTGGTTGCTCAGCAGTTCGAGCTCTGGGCTAATGATAACAGGGTTGTGGGTTCGATACTCTGGCTTGGCAAGCTGCCACTGTTGGGCCCTTGAGCCAGAGCTCTTCACTGTGTCCGCTGTGTGTGTTTCACTGGTGTGTATTCACTGCACGGATGGGTTAAAGGCGGAAGCCTCATTTCATCTGTGTCACAAAAATGTCATAAATTGTGTAAATAGTTGTCTTGTCTCACCCAGACATGAAGTTTTAATATTTTGTGAATTTAAGAAAAGATCATTTAACTTTTTTCAAGAAATAATGCTTGAAACAAGCAAAATGACCTGCCAGTGGAATACCAGTGAACACTTTCAGCAGATAAAATGACCTAAAAGGAGAAAAAATAAGCTTTAATTATTAGAACATATTATAAAATTCAGCATTTGACCAAAAAAAATTAACAAAAATAATGATAATACATAATTTAGTCAGTTAAAAAAAAAACAATATAAAAAACAATATAATGAAACCCGTTTCAGACTGAACATAATAATTCATAATTTAAAAATAAAGGTGTATCAAACATATATGTTTTGCATTGCATCATAACCATCCCTCTACACCAGGCCAGACTTCATCTGCCACATTTATCACCGTCCCATATACAGAACAAACTGTGCCCTTCATAAAGGGTGGCGAGACTCCAGGGTTTTCGCATTACGATCTTGTTTGTTCTAGCATTTGCCTTTGCCAATCACATATGCCGAGAACGGGGGTGTGTGGGGATGGAAAGGGGGGCATCATGTTTTATTCAGGGGGAGAATATCAGATACAGCTGTGCTGCTGCACACAGCCATTAATCCAGCGCCAGTGCTCAGATGTTATCGAGGTGTCAGAGGCAGCCTTTGTTTGTTTTGCCTCTCGCCAAGGCCGTAACCTTTTTTCAGCTCAGAGGGAGAGAGAGCCGCATTGGATCGGTCAAGTCGAGCGCATGGAGAGGAAGGGGTCAGCGGGGTAAAGCCTTAAACGAAGAAAGGCATCATCTCGCATCAGACTGCTTCATTGCTCACCAGAGATCTGTGCTGTCTGTCTGAGCAACGCACTAGGACGTCAGTAACAATGCTGTGGACTACACTCAGAAGCACATACTATGCTGTGTAATACATACAGTACTGTGAAAAAGTTAGGACACCCCATGAAAAAACCTTTTGTATATCTTCATATTGATCTTCACCTAAATACTGAGATTGAGGAAATGTAACTGAATACATATGTAATACAAATACAACAAAAACAATACAAGCATTTCTTTTAATCATTTAAAATCATTTGTTAAATATACATTTACATTTAAGGCATTTAGCAGACGCTCTTATCCAAAGTGACCTACAATAGTGCTTTGCTATTTTATTATAATAGTCTAATAATTCAAAGATCCTCTAATCTTAGACTCTACTAAACACAAGTCAGTAAGGAGACCACTCTGCTATTCGCCCAAGTCCTCTCAGAAGAGGAGGGTCTTCAGTCTGGGTTTGAAGACAGCGAGCGTTGGACTCTGCTGTTCGGACACCCAAGGAAAGCTCGTTCCACCACTTCGGTGCAGGACAGAAAAAGTCTGGACGCTCGTCTTCCGTGGATCTTAAAGGATGGCGGGTCGAGCCGAGTCCATACTCAAATCTGGAAGGGCTCTTGGTGCGGATCAGCTTTTGACCATCGCCATCAAGTACGGAGGGGCTGGCTGGTCCAGTCTTGGCTTTGTAGGCCAGAGTCAGGGTTCTGAATCTGATGACCTGGGCAGCAGCTACAGGAAGCCAGTGAAGAGAGAACGCAGCAGTGGAGAGACATGGCTGAATTTAGGAACGTTGAAGACGACCCGTGCCACTGCATTCTGGATAAGCTGCAGGGGTCTGATGGTGCACAGAGGGAGACCAGCCAGAAGAGAACTGCAGTAGTCAAGTCTGGAAGTGACGAGAGACTGAACGAGCACCTGGGCGACTCTCTAGAGAGGAAGGGTCGAATAAATATATAGTTAAATATAGTTAATAGATATACAATTTTCATGTAAGGAAAAAGTCAGGACACCCTACCTTCTAATAGCTGGTATTTTTTCCCATTTTGCTAAAATAACCTATTGTTTCCTATGATAATGACTGGGAGGAGGATTTCCCCACTCCTCCATGCAGAATTATATCAGCTGTGTGATATTGAGGGGTTTCCTGCACAGCTTGTTTTAATTCACCTCACAGCATCTTAATAGGATTAAGATAAGGGGATTGACTCAGTCATTCCATAACTCTCTATTTCTCTCTTTTAAGCAATTCCTTAGTTGATTTAATGGAATGTTTTGGGTCATTGTCATGGTGCATGGTCCGCCTCCACCTCAGCCTCAGTTTTTGTTCAGATAGTCTCACATTTTCACATTTTCTTTAAGCACCCTGTAATAAAAAATCAAAGTGGCAGATAAAACATGATTTGGTAAAATATGTTAAAAAGACAAAGATGTTCATGGTGTGTCTTATGTTTTCCACATTTGGCATACACTATCAAAAGGCATCCAGACAGAGAAATGACCTACTTTGGGGTTCATACAGGTGTTCAGATGCACACACTGTTTGTATAATCCCCACAGAAACCCAAATTCAGTATAAGGCCTTCCCAGAGAAGTAGGAGCTGTTACTTAATGGGACAGAGTCCATATTAATACCCTCGATTTTGAAAGAAATGCTGGAGGAGCATGTGTTCAAACATCTGCACACATACAGATTCCCAGATAATGATTAAGCCTAGTTCAGAACTATGTTTTCCTTTTAATGAATTAGGCATAATCCGTGTCTGGGAAACCAAACAGTGTACTGGTTTGAATGATAGTATGCAGTTTTGGATGCAGCCATGGTAACACTCTAGAGTGCCAGTAGCACCAGATTCCTCCCGAGTGTAATTGACACGGGCTGCCATCTCCAGACTGAAATGTCACATTGACATAACATAGGGATGTCACATTTTCAGGCTTGAAAGGTAGGCCATAATCAGTGTGAACAGGGAATCTGCAAATATAGAGACAGAGGTACAAGATTCAGAACATCTGTTATCCAGTAACTGCTATTAATTATCCAGTATATACTCTAAATTATTTAATTATTAATTTCAGTATGTAATTCACTACATATTAATTATATCATTTTGATTATTCAGTAATTGCGATGGATTATCCACTAAACACTATGGAATGTTAGACAACCACTATGATGTAATTAGTAACTACTAAGTATTATTCAGTAACATAAATAAACTTTATGGACAAAAGTATTTGGACATCTGTTCATTCATTGTGTCTTACACAATCAAGGAAACTGAAAAAGTTTATCCTCTAACCCTTGTTGGAGTAACTCTACTGTCCAGGTCTTTCTATTCGATTTTGGAGGAGCATTGCTGTGAGGATTTGATTGCATTCAGAAACGAGACCTTCTCCTGAACTCTCCAACTTCTCCGAAACGAAAAGTATTGGATAGAGCACCACTATCATTCCAAAAAACACAGTTCTTCCACTGCTCCACAGCTTAATGCTGGGGGGCTTTATACCCCTCTAGCCCACTCCTGGTATTAGGAATGGTGCCAACAGGTTTGTGTTTAGCTGCTCTAAAGAGTCCGATTCTATTGGCAGTACTTCTTGACAGGGACTAGACAAGCTGTGTATGAGTGTGCACATTTGCATATCTGTGTCACTTAAAGAAGCTTTGTCCGAAACCAGCCTTATCCGAAACCTGCACTGTCCAAAGCAGCACTGTCCGAACCAGCACTGTCCGAACCAGCACTGTCCGAGCCTGCACTGTTCGAAGCCTGCCCTGTCCGAAGCCTGCCCTGTCCGAACCAGCACTGTCTCAAGCCTGCCCTGTCTCAAGCCCGCACTGTCCGAAGCCTGCACTATCTGTGGCATTCACTGTCCGAAGCCTGCACTATCTGTGGCATTCACTGTCCGAAGCCTGAAATGCATGAAGCCTGCCCTGTCCGAAGCCTGCCCTGTCCGAAACCTGCACTGTCTCAAGCCTGCCCTGTCTCAAGCCCACACTGTCCGAAGCCTGCACTATCTGTGGCATTCACTGTCCGAAGCCTGCACTATCTGTGGCATTCACTGTCCGAAGCCTGAAATGCATGAAGCCTGCCCTGTCCGAAGCCTGCCCTGTCCGAAACCTGCACTTTCCCAAACCTGCTCTATCTATGTGCAGCTGCTGCAGTAGGTGTGCACTGATGGTGTTCTTCCTCAGAAAAAGAAAAAAACACACCTGCCTCATCTTTTCCTCACCTGTTTTAGAGACTGAGCTTCTGGTACGTTGAATCAAGCTGAAAGGATAGAGCAGCCAAAGTGATTTTGGTTTTAAGCACAGTACACTAATCACAGCGAATGGTGAGCCAGGAAGGGAAGTCTTATTGAAAATCACTGATGAGGACATGCTGAAATGAGGGGGGTAATGCTGCAAATTCAATCACTGGAGCTGGACCAGCGACAAATATCCTTCATCTGAACAAAACCGTCTGAGGCAGAGAAATGGCTGCCCTGTTCGGAATGAAGAAAAGGGTCTTCTTGCTCAGCCCGCAGATGACAAAGGCTCCACAAGGCCGTGCTTAATGCGCCTCTCAGACAGAGGCCATATACGCTCTAAGTGGCTCACATTTCGCATGCTGTCACTCTTTAATCACGCTTCGAACCATGAATGCACTGGAGCGTCTCCCACTGGCAGTGAGCAGCTGGGTTGAAATGTGGTAAAGGCTTATGTGGTATATTTAGGATGGTCTTATACAGCTTTATGCATTATGCTTTATGTACATCTGATATGATATTGCATAAGTGCACTGATGCATTGCCTATGATCAACTCCATTTGCTTCTCAGAACAATCAGTGCAGAACAATCAGTGCAGTGATTAGGACCAATCAAACTCAGGGGGAGGTCTCAGAACAATTGCTATGGTGACTAGGACCAATCACATTTAGGGGAGGTCTCATAACAATTGGTGCAGTGATTAGCACCAATCAAACTCAGGGGGAGGTCTCAAAAATACAGATGAAGTGGGGTATGACTAATTGCAGTCAAATCAAACACTGTTAAATGTATAAGATCCTTAAAGAACTTTGGAAGGTTCTTCAATTTGTAACGGTGGAGGAACCTTATGATGCTTTGAGAAACCTTCAGGGAACCTTTTTCTTCCAAAAAACAAGGGTGAGGGTCCACAGTTTCAAACTGAAGAAACTTCAAAAGTTCCTCAAGGGTCTTTTATTTATTTCTTTATTTTTCATTTGAGGGATACTGCAACAGGTGAGGAGATTTCAGGGCAACATCATTGAGTAAAAGGTTCACCCAACAAAATGATGGCCTTTTCGAAAGCAAGAATTCATCTGATTACCAGGCTAAAGTGTCTTCAATCAGATCTGATTATTTAAGGGCTGTTCTGAGGCCTGTACATGTCCCATGTTACTCTCATATATGGTCCAGAATCAGATACACATCCGATTAGTGGTCATGTGACATAAATGTGAACGATTAGATTAGATTAGGATTTCATGCATCTTTCTGCCTGTATGCATGCACTTAGTGCTGCTGCTGATGAAGGCCACAGTCCTTTTAGGACTGTTTACACGAAGTTGTTCACTCCATGGCCATCTTTGCAATGCCACCAGGCAGTTATTTCCAGTCACACAATACCTGGCTCCTATCGGTATGAATGTAATCCCAAAACTTAAGATCAGATTACCGTTTTAAAAGCATATTGATCCCATAAGACCCCAGACCCGGTTCTGAATACTGATTCAAAACAGAGGTCCCGTGGCTACTTCTGTAAATAATTTAAGGTTAAAATCCTAATGTAAAATACAGGTTACAACAATTTCATGACTTGCTTTTTATCCTTTTTCTTCTGGTACTGGGGTCAGAACTGGTTATATATGATATGACACTTACTACAGCATTAGAAGGGTCAAATGTGTTTGAGAAGAGCTTTAGAAGCATAAAATACATAAAATTTTGTCTCAAGCACTAAGCAAGCTCACCGGCAGTTTGTACATGAGGCCATAGCTGCCCTGTGACTGCATCCAGGATGTTGAGTGTATGTCAATTAGGGTCTTCATGAGTTCACTGTAGATGGTGTGGCACAATAGATAACACCACTACCAGCCAGTAAGCATCCATACCATGATTCGATTCCCGGTCTGGGTGACTGTGGGTGCTGCGCTACACCAATAAGAGTCCTTGGGCAAGACTCCTAATATTACATTTGTCCACCTCTGTAATATGAGTAACCTTGTAAGTCGCTCTGGATAAGAGCTTCAGCTAAAAGCTGTAAATGTAACTGAATTAAAGTGAGGGGGGAAAGTGCTGTAGACAATTTTCTGCATCTTTTAAAGGGGCAGTGACAAATTTTCATCATGGGCTCTTAAGGGTTAAAGCCACTGAATACATCTGACAGACTCATAAAGTTTGTAGCTTTTGGCTTGCTCTGGCTACTGCGTCTGATTGATTTATGAGGTTTGTACTGGGAACATGGCCTAGGAATGCTTCACCCGTGCCACGCCCCTCACGCTGGGATGACTTCAGAAGCTATTAAGAATTCGATCACAGATCTGACTGAGAAGCTCATTTTTTCAGCCATTAACCTTTTGGTGTTTCTAGCCGCTCTGTTTCGATACATTATTGAAGCGACGTGTCTGCGGTGCTGGGTAATGAACATGCCAAAGGTTTACAGCACTGCACAGTTCAATTATGCAGATGAGCATCAGGAACCTCCATAAAGAGCACTCAAGGTTTCTAAATAATGGAGAAAGGAAAGGGTTTTGAGGTTATTCCTGAAAGTAGGTCTTCATAGCACCTGTTGTTTATATGAAGCACCGCCGGGGGAAAACGATCTACAGGGATAACAACTGTGCTAGGAGAGAAAACACTCCAGCATCTTCTGCTCCAGATTCAGTTTTCGTCTGATAATAAAGGGTTTCTTCTTTGGTGTATATATATTCATAGTACGATTATCTCATTCAGTCGATCAAATATAATGTTCTGTGCAGTCAGACCTGCATGGGAATGTATGACTGTCAAATCGTTCAGAATGAAAGCCTTCAGAGATGCTACAAATAGCTTGGGGCGTTTCCATTGTACAGAGATGTTGTGAAGAACAGACCGATGGAAACATTGAAAAGACTCTAACAGATCTTCTCCTGTAACGTCCTGTGTGTCCAAATATTTGTGGACACCCCTTCTAATCAGTGGCTGCAACAGATGGCTGCAACAGATGTGCAAATGCACATGCATTGCAGCTTGAATAGTACCTGTAGAGAAGTATTGCCAATAGAATAGGACTCTCTGGAGCAGATAAGCATGAACCTATTGGCACCATGCTGCCTAATGCCGGGCATGGCTAGAGGGGTATAAAGCCCATAAGCAGCATTGAGCTGTGGAGCAGTGGAAGAACTGTATTCTCTGGAATGATGGATGGTGGATGATGCTCCATTCAGTACTTGGGATGAGTTGGAGAGTTGAGGATGAGGTGAGGCGGTATTCATTCAACATCCTACAATCAGATTCTCAAAGCAATGCTCCTTCAACACCTAGAGAAAAGCCTTCTTCCCTGGACAGTAGAGACAGTTACTCAAACGAATACCCTTATTTCAGAAGAAACAATGAATGAGCGAGTGTCCCAATACTTTTGTCCATTCAATGTACCATGCTTGTTTGCAATAGTGAAGATACAAAGAGTCAGAGTGTTCAGAAGGAGCCTTCGGCAAATAGGGTGTAGATTTTAATGAGTTATTTAACATGTGCAAATATTTCATCTGTCTGCCCTGATCAGCTTCTCTTTTCCATGCAAGACATCTGTGGGTAAACAGCACGGCATCCAAACGATCCAATCCCAATGGTTATTAGTAATGTAATTAGTGGACTCCAATATCTCATCTTCTGCTACAGAATTGCTCCTCTCAGACAGACCCGTAAGAATTGATTGAGTAAAGGGCTGGATGCAATAGAAGCACCGTGGAACTAGACCACTGTAATTAGACCACTCTGGAGAGAGCAGCCCTCTGGAGCACAAAGCCAAGAGCATGAATCAAAATTCTGCTAATGCTACTTCAGAAGGTCAGATTTAGTTCAGACAAACTGGGATAAAGTGTTCCCTGGATGTAAAGGTACAGAGATAGAATCACACAGTGCTTGACCTTCAACACTGACCTTCAAGTTATCCTGAGACACTAAAAAACAGAGTGTCAGGGGATTACACTGGACTCCAACAAGTGCCTGTGAAATTTTCAGTACTGTGTACACAAACTGTGTATCAGCAAAAGAGCTACGGCCTCTAATTGGACCACCAACAAGAGAGGGGGTTCTAATAAAGTGGCCAAAGACAGCGTATTGTATAAAAATGTACGTCCTGATAAATTCCAATGGAGGATCATTTGAGTAACTGGTCATGTCTGGTCTGATTATGTATTGATGTCTGATCTAAACCCTAAAATCCAACCAGACAAAGACTAAAAGCCTCACTCGCATCGACACATCACACACTGCTGTTTAGCCCAGCAGCATAACGCTGAGATCCACGTTCTGCAACAACACACACTGCTTAAAGTGCCTTTTGCTCGGGTGCGTTCCCCAGCCAAGCCTCGCGTCGCCTTAAGTAAGTAAAGAGCAGCAAATCTCATTACCGGCTCTGTCAGTTTCCTCAGGTGTGGTGAGTAATAGAGAGTCCCCAGCCTGACGGAGCAGGACATGCACACACAGATTAATAAACCGAATTAGAAAATGATTTGCCGGAGAGAGTCTGAGCCTTGCCTCCTTTAATTGAGTTACAGGACGAGGCATCACTCATCACAGTGTTGCTACTTGCCTCCAACACCAGCACCGAAACCAGATGCTGTCAGGGCTCCTGGGCAGAAGCTGGCCGAAGTACAGCAGAGCGTGACGATACACAGAGCGGGACGTTAGCCAGAAAGCTCATTATGCTGCTTCAAACCTGCTGGTAGGCCTCGGCAAAGGTCAAAGGTGCATAAAGGAAATTAATTAGTACAAGTGAACAGAATAATTAGGACTAGGAACAGATACGTCTGTGCTCGACAAGGCCGGGCAACAGTCCGTGCATAAGTACAGTGGCAAGCAAAATACTACATGTCCAAATGTTTGTGGACACCCCTTCTAATGATTGCATTTAGCTACTTTAAATTCCACCCATGGCTGAGAGCTTGTCTAGTCCCGGTGGAGAAGCACTGCCAAAGCTCTCTGTAGCAGATAAACATGGACCTATTGGTTCCATGCTTCCTAATTCCAGGCGGGGGCTAGTAGAGGTGTATAAAGCCCCCCAGCATTGAGCTCTGGAATTATGGTTGGTGCTTCATCTAATACTTTTGGGATGAGTTGGGGAGGATGAGGTGGGGTCGCGATCACCCAGCATCCAGGCCTCACTAGGGCTTGCTCTTGCGCTTGTCGCTGAATGCAATCAAATCTAGTAGAAAGCCTTCTTCTTTCCTAGACAGTAGAGACAGTTACTCCAACAAAAGCAGGAGAAACTCTTTTTAATACCCTCAGATTTAGAAAAGAGTGAAGTGTCCCAATATTTTTGTCAATTTCAGGCACCCAACATGTCTTGGTTTGTGGTAAGGTAAAGAAATTGTGTAAATTGGATTGGGTTTTCGTCTGTTAAATCCAGGATTGCTAATGTCCTCTGAGGGGTCCTCGCCTTCTAGTTCATGAAAGCGTTGCTTTAGTTGCTGAGTGTTTTCTTGGGTATGATATGCTCTGTAATTAAGAGTGCAGTGGGGCTGCTGCAGATCTAAAGCCTGTTTAATTGGAGTCTGTGTTGTGTAGCATTGCCCAGAGGCTCATGCTGAGAATGCCATTAGACCATTTACTGCAGCTCTTGATCCAGCTCTGATGCACCTCCATCAAACACATTGTTCTCTTCAGAGAAGACACGTCTGCAGGAGGCAAACCTGAACAATGGAAGAGCTTCTGGAGCACTAGAGCACTCTGCTGTATTGTCTGTATGTACATTATAGTGCATACAGGAGTTGTCTGGTGCAGAAACTTCGGTGTGTGACTTTGGTGACTTTCGGTGTGGGACTTTGGTGACACACACAGAGCCTATCTAGTCATTGTAGAAAAAAGAACTGCCAAAAAATTAGGACTCCCACAAGCGCAGATAAGCATGAACCTACTGGCACAATGCAGCCCAATGCCAGGCATGTCAAGAGGGGTATAAAGTCCCTCTAGGAAGAGCAGTGGAAGACCTGTTTCTCTGGAATGATGGTTGGTGCTGTATCCAGTACTTTTAGGATGAGTTAGGGAGTCGGGGGTTAGGTGGGATGGTGGTCATCCAACGTCCTGACCTCATTAATGCTCTTGTTGCTGAAAGCAATGCTCCATCTCCATCTAGTAGAAAGCCTTTCACTGGACAGTAGTTACTCCAACAGGATAAACTGCTTTTTAATATCCTTGATTTAAGAAGAAACAATGAATGAGCTGGTGTCCCAATACTTTTGTCAATATAGTGTGCTCTCATTATTCAACTATGACAAGGAAAAAAAAGATGTTTTCCATTGTAGGGCCCCTTTAATTGTCCACTGTATGATGTTTCCAGTGTCATGACTACAGAGGTTAGCTCAGCATTTGGCAACTGTCCTGACGTGTTCATGGAATGGCTACGTAGAAGGATTCAATAGAAGTGTTTCCAAGAAAAAAAACGCCAGACAGCAAACATGTCTTGGCTGATCAACCGCACTTGGTTGGAGGGAGGGATTGTTTATTACAGCTTTAAGCCAGAGAACATCAGGCTGATTTAGAATGAAATGAAATAGTTATCCTATCCCCACAGGGAGAGTGTAAGCTCGTAGATGAGGCAATGGGGATTAGAACGTTATGAGGTTTTCACAGGACTTGCAGACAAAGAATCAATAGTGTCATTTCCAAGAGTGTGTTATTGTTTACAGTTAAAAAGGCATGCTGGGACTGCATGTTCTGGAGCAGGACATGGAATTGCTCAACCAGCATGGAATTCTTTTTGCATGGGTTCCACAAAATAATCGACCGTGGGGTCATGGACGTGGCTGTGGACCAAAGCATACATCAGTAATACTCTTAATACTGGATTGGGTTTCACAAAACAAGAGAAAATAGGCCGTCACATAAAGGTGGGTTTTGTTCCTTTGTGCTGGCACTGTTACCCTTCTCTGCCTTTTCAGCCCAGGCCATGACCTTTCTGGACTGTCCTCTGAGGCTGGAAGGTCGGACACAGCAAAGGAAATGTCAGATTTACAAAGGAAATCAGGTCTACTAGTGTGTTCAGCCAGTTCAGTGAAAAGTTACAATGTGTTGTTGGACACGCACCGTGTGCTGAGTGCTAATGTGATTAGGCCTTGCTGTCATGTAAGACGCTCAGGGCCTAATGTGCTAAGCCTTTTACAAAGATTTCAGGTGCTAATCAGATAATCATTCTGCTTGTGTGTGTTATACAGGAGCATGCAGGGCACTGCAGATTATTCAGGCCCCTTAAAATCAAGAGATTGCTCTGGATAAATAAATATGTGCCATATTTAATCATATTCATTTTTAAGGACTGAACCTCTGAGACACAAACCCTTTAAGTGTAAGATGCTGTTTTAAAGGACAGGGTCACACTGCAAGACAGTCTGCTTCAGTCTTCTAAGAACTAAACTTTAAGAGAAACTCTCCAGTAAAGAGGGGATGTTCTGCAATCTGCAAAAGTCCAGATCTTGATCCAGTCAAGGATCTGTAGCACTGTTTTGAAAAGCACAGTCAACAACCTGGAAATCTGCAGGAAGAATGGGTCAAAATCTCTCCCCGGGCTTTGAGTGGTCCAGCGGATTAAGGTTCTGCCACTATGACCTGAGAATTACTGGTTTAAATCCTAGGTCTGCCTGCTATCAGCAGCCGGAGCCTGAAAGAGCACAATTGGCCTTGCTTTCTCTGGATGGGTAGGTAGCACTCTCACTCCCCACACCGCTTTAGTGTAGTGCTGGCCAGCACTGGCATCTGCAAGGATGGTTGGGCTATAAATACCAGTGGGTTGTGTGATGGGATTCACAGATTGAGAAGAGGTGGTACAGAGCAGTAAGAGTCTTGTTGGATGTGTGGGAAATAGGTCGCAAAGCAGATGCTTAAATGATTGGCTGCATTTGGATGTGCCAAAGACCACAGTGTGAAGGAAGTAGCTGAATATGCGGGCGTATGGAAGCATACGGTCATATGGGTCTACCAGCAGTGGCAGAAATCCCAGACAGGGACTGCTGGTGGGTTTCATGGCTTCGCTTCCAAGCAAGAAATGCTTCCAGATGTATTTTCATACACAAGCCATGATTCCCATAATCTAGAGTGTCAGAACTAATTATCCAACATCAGTAACTGGCCTCACTGATGCTCTTGTGAGGCTGAATGCAATCAAATGCCTAGAAGAGTAACCAAGAGAGGACAAACCCCCTGTTAATATCCTTGATTTTGCAAGAAATATTGAATGAGGTGGTGTCCACAGCATTTTGGCCATGTAGTGTGTCTGACCTAGTATTTGCTACTGATACAATATATGGACAAAAGTATTGGGACACCTGCTCATTCATTATTTCTCCACTCTAATCAAGGGAATTAAAAAAGCAAATATTCTACTTTTGTTGCCTCTACTGTTGAGGAATGCTTTCTGCATTTCTGTGAGGATTTGATTGAATTCAGCAACAAGAGCAAGAATTAGTTAGGCCAGGATGTTGGATGATTGCCACCTCATCTTATCCCCAACTAATACCAGATGTATTGGATGGCTTTATACCCCTCTAGCTCACGCCTGGCATTAGTCATGGAAGCCAATATTTTCATGTTTATCTGCTTCTATTGGGGACTAGAAAGGGTGTCCGCAAACATTTGTAATGTATAGATGGCATTCTAGGACACTACAGTCATGTGTGGTTGTAAACACTTGCGTGCCCCGGTGCTGCTGAAAGAGTCAAACACAAGCCTCATCCTGGTGATGTGGAAAACTGACTAAAATAGGAAAATGCGTGTGAAGAGATGGAATTATGCCTCTGGCGCTCCTCAAGATAAAAATTTCATCTGAATTAGTGGTGGACGTGGTCTATGTAATGCAGTTAGACTGGCTATTCACCCGCTGCCAAAGATGATTTTCTTCCGCCTGTACTGCTGGAGTTCATTAGATAGGCAGCTTAGTTGGTCTAAAAAAGCATTAGCCCTTCCACCCCCCTCTACCCCAGCTTAAAACTCTAGAGAGGCATAGAGACGGGACTAAAATGGGAACTAATCTGTTTAAATCTTCTATTATGAGGGAATTCAGATATGCACTGATCTGAATTCCCAGAAGCTGAGGAAAGTTGTTCAAGATTAGCTCGTGTTTCTAAATGTGTTCCTTGCAACATTTGCTCTACTCGGAAACCACAAACAGGAGTTTGGGATGATATCAGCCATTTTTGACTGACTCAGCCTTTTAAGAACATTCCATTACTTTGCCTTAAGAAGTTCCTGGGTTGCATTTACTGTTGAGGTCATTATTCATCTGTACTGCAAAGCTTTATCCTGTCGGTCTGCAGAATTTGACTGAATCTGAGCAGTGAGTAGAGCTCTACATGCTTTAGAATTCATCCTGCTACTTGCTACTTCTATCAGCAGTCATAAACATCAGTAAACACCAGTGATGCAGTTCCACTGGCAGCCATATATGCCCATGCAATAACGGTGTCTCCGCCATGTTTGACAGATGATGAGATATGCTTTGGATAATGTGCTTTTCCTGTCCTTTTCCTGTACTCTTCTTCTGAGTGTTACCTTTGGTGGATGCAGTGTGAATGGTTGTCTGCTGGTCACTGTTCCAATAAGTAAGTGCAGGGTGTAGAGTGTTTATATGAGGTGGAGGTGTGATATATGTACAATATATATATGTGAGATATATATTGTACGATTAGATCTATTGTACGATGAGATGGACTAGACTGATGCACTGTACTACTGGCTGTTCAGCAGCCTGATGGCCTGAGGGTAGAAGCTGTCTTAGATCTGACTTGTTCTGGTCTTCATGCATCTGTAAGAACAGGCAGTGGCTTGGGTGATGGAGTGCCTAATAATCCTCCTGGACTTTCTCAGACAGCGGCTAGTGTATAAATCCAGATGGTTTGGGAGCTGAACTCTGGTGATGTGCTGGGCTGTGCACACCACCCTCTGCAGAGCTTTCCACTTTCCACTTTTTCTTTAGTGGTGGCTCAAAACAACTCTTCCTGACTGTAGGGGGAGCCCAGGAGCCAAAAATACCAATTCCTGCACATCAAACCTATCATCAAAAAACCTTTGATCAAATAATGAGGAAACAGGCCACATCTGAGCGTAGAATTGCTAAGCAGTCAATTGTCCAATTACTTTCGAGTTTGTGAAGTTGAAGGGACTATGTGAAAAAACTTTCCTGAACAGTCAAGGCAATTTTTTTCTTTATCCCTTTCTTTAACCCCCTAAACAGGTTATGTCTGCAAGTGTAATCACAAACTTCTATTAGCAGAGAATGGCGCCACCAGTTTGTATAGATGTCCCTGTAGTTTCTGAGTACTGCACCTTAATGTGTAATAAGCTTTTCCACATTACATTTACATTTAAGACATTTAGCAGATGCTCTTCTCCAGAGCGACTTACAAAAGTGCTTTGCTATTTACCCAAGAAAAACCTCAGCTAGTTTAAATAAACTAATATTTCAAAGATCCTCTAATCTTAGACTCTACTAAACACAAGTCAGTAAGGAGACCACTCTGCTATTCGCCCAAGTCCTCTCAGAAGAGGAGGGTCTTCAGTCTGGGTTTGAAGACAGTGAGCGTTGGACTCTGCTGTTCGGACACCCAGGAGAAGTTCGTTCCACCACTTCGGTGCAGGACAGTAAAAAGCCTGGACGCTCGTCTTCCTGGATCTTAAAGGATGGCGGGTCGAGCCGAGCTGTACTTGAAGCTGGAAGAGCTCTTGGTGCAGATCGGCTTTTGACCATCGCCATCAAGTACGGAGGGGCTGGCTGGTCCAGTCTTGGCTTTGTATCATGAATCTGATGAGGGCAGCAGCTACAGGAAGCCAGTGAAGAGAGAACGCAGCAATGGAGAGACATGGCTGAATTTAGGAACGTTGAAGATGACCCGTGCCGCTGTGTTCTGGATAAGTTGCAGGGGTCTGATGGTGCGCAGAGGGAGACCAGCCAGAAGAGAGCTGCAGTGGTCAAGTCTTGAAGTGACGAGAGACTGAACGAGCACCTGGGCGACTCTCTAGAGAGGAAGGGTGGAATTCTCCGGATGTTGTACAGAAGAAATCTGCAGGACCGAGTTACGTTTGCAACATGACTTGAGAACGATAACTGATCATCCATGACTCCACCAAGGCTTCCAGCTTCTGTAGAAGAAGTGACCAGTGAGTTCTCAAAGGCATTAAGCGGTCACATCTCAATTTCTTAATTTTACATCTAAGTAGTGTTATGAGGAAGTATTCCAGAAATTGCGTCACTATATAAATACTTCTGGACTCATTTCTACAGCTGAACGTTTCCTGGGGCTGTTCTTAAGAAATGGTTGTCTGTGGTAATCGGCCACATGCTCCATAGACTGAAAATCACTGGAATGGTCCTTTAAACTCAGCATATCTGGGTTCTTCCTTTCTGCAAAACTGAAATCTACTAAGCCCACTGGTTTCATTACTCATCTTCCTGGGAGTCTGCCTGTTACAGGTAATAAATGAGGGAGAGCAAAGAGCTCCATTTCCCTGACTGACTCAACAGGAAGCCGTTTTGCAATGACTCTGTGTGGAGCATGGATCAGATTAACCAGATGGATTAATTATAGCAGTCTGACGAAATTAAGTGGAAAACAGGCTGGAATATTGTGGAATATTGGACTAAATGAACGCAATGAGGTGCATGGGGTGCATGGAGCTGAGAGAGGATTAAAATACACACACACACACACACACACACACACACACACACACACACACACAGTGCTTGTGATATAGCCTGGATTCACTGCAGCTCAGTCCTAGAGTAGTTGGGTAGTTGGGGAGACGGAAAGTGAACCGTTGGAAGTGTGTGTGTGTGTGTGTGTGTGTGTGTGTGTGTGTGTGTGTGTGTGTGTGTGTGTGAGGATGAATTACTCTGCCGGTGTTTTCTGACAGGGTCAGAAAAGGAGTGTGGCAACATCTTATAGTAACACTATCATTTATCTTCTACCATCCTACAGAATATGAATGCATTAGGTGTGTGTGTGTGTGTGTGTGTGTGTGTGTGTGTGTGTGCGTAAAATACAACTAACAATATAGTATTCTTTTCCAAAGTGCTGTAATTCCTGAGCTAACACAGCAGACAAAGTGTTAGGCAGGTTTACCTTCAAACAGCAGCTTCAGGATCATGTTCTGGAGTTTTGGTGGTGGAGCTGCAGGAGGAGAACCTCTCTCCAGAACTGCTGCTGTGTAACGCTGCAGAACCCATAGAGTCATATTAGTGTAAAATCCTGTAGTATTACTCTACCACCTCAGCCCACATGCTGCTACACCTTCAGATCAAGCTTCTGGAGCTTTTCTCAGCATGTATGCATGTGTACAGCTGTGTCCATGAGGGAGTTTGTATTTCCTGCAGTGGTGTAAAAGTGACTTACTCTCCCAAACTGTAGGGGGAGCCCAGGATCAAAAAAGACAAATTCACACACAATACTACTAAAACACTATCTGATGCTGCCCTCATCAGATTCAGAACGCTGACCAACAAAGCCAGAATTGGCCCAGCCCCTCCATACTTGATAGCAATGGTCAAAAACCCATCTGTACCAGGAGCCCTTCCAGCTTCAAGTACGGCTCGGCTCGACCCGCCATCCTTTAAGATCCACAGCAGAAGAGCATCCAGGCTTTTGTCTGTCCTGGCACCGAAGTGGTAGAACTAACTAGGAACTTTCCTAGGTGTCCGAATGGGTTGCCTAAAAATAAAAAGCTAATTGTCGGCCGAGAGTGGTCCAGTGGTGCTGTCACGCTGGTTCGAATACCGGGCCATTGGCAGCCGAGGCTGGGTGGGTAGATGGCGCTCTCCCCCCACATTGCTTTGCTGCGGTGCGGTCTGCCGCTGGCATCAGCGGGCTGGTGCTTAGAGGCCGGGTATGCTGCTCTTCCCTCCAGGTGAGCTGGTTGCCCGGTGATGATCGAAAAATTAGTGGCTTGACTGTGCATGTGGGGGACATGTGTTGGTCCAACCTCCCTAGTGTCAGGGACATTATGTACGGAAGGGGGGGCGCACGGACTGGGTAATTAGTGATGTACATTTAAAAAAGAAAAAACATTTTCGGGTCGAAAGTTACCAAAGAATAGCCTCAGCAGTTTGTACAGAGGTCCCTGTAGGTACTGAGTAATACACCTTAGTGTGTAATAAGCCTTGGAGTGTTAAAGGGTTAAGAAGTGGTATGATGGGAGCAGGAAATATCTCTCTCCTGCTTGAGAAAAGCTCTCCCAGGCTTCATTCCATACTGATGAGGACTGCACACAGCCTGCCTGATTTCTGTTATTCACAGGGTTGGACAGAAGAGGCTGCAAAGAGGACGGCTAAAGAATCCTTAATGAAGACGTAGAAAATAATCTAAGAGGAATTTCGCTCATCTGTTCGAATCGCCTCTCGTCTGCTCTCCTGGGTCACAGAGAGGACATCATAAGAACGATGATGATGATGATGATGATGATAATGATGAAGAAGTTGCAAAAGTGTTTCTTTTAAGGACTCAGTTGGTTTCTTATTGACCACAATATTAAAAATGTAGAGTCAGGCCAACTGATAATGAAGCCGTATCTGATTGCAGAGGGATTTTTGAGTGAACTCAGCTTAGTGTAGTCTAAACTTCTCCTAACTCACCTTTTTTTTTTACTTCTGCAACTCCCATTGGTCGACAGAACTGTGATGTCATTGCCCCTTTTCTTTGGAAATGCGACCCCACGGCCGTCACTACATGCAGGATGCAGTACTTGTCAAATTAGTTCCCAAAGTTCCCAAAGGTGCTTCTTTTTTTGGACATGCGGGTATGATCCCACTCGTGATCCTATTCGCTATTATTGGACAATCACTTTTTCACACGCTCTGACCAGCGCAGTTATAGACCTTATGGGCTGTGGGCTGTGAAGTCCAGTCACACAGACTGAACCTAAAAAACTAAGGCTGGAGTGCCCTATTTATCTCTTAGCCCCTCCCTCTTTTTTGCTCAGGGACAAACCATTATAAAAGAAACTGGACCCTTTTATTAAGATACACAACAGCGATGATAAAAGCTTAGCAGAATTTTTCGTCTGCAGATATTTTATGTTGAACACAACATAAAGTTTGATGGGCAGTGTATATTAGCATAATGCTATCATCAGTTCATTCAGTTTTATGCTTATGTACCCACTGCAATTAAATAAGCATCAAATTAATAAATATACTAAGGCATTAATGTGCCTCAAAGCTGTATTTTCTGAGAAATGGTATTTTCTGCTATTGAGCTCCCCCTACAGTCAGGAAGTGTAATTGGATATCTGTACACATGCTTTTCTGGACAAGCTGAGAGAAGCTCCAGAAGCTTGATCTGAAGGTAGAGCAGCATGTGGGCTGAGGCGGTAGAGTAATACTACAGGACTTTACACTAATATGACTCTATGGGTTACGCAGCGTTACACAGCAGCAGTTCTGGAGAGAGGTTCTCCTCCTGCAGCCCCACCACCAAACCTCCATAGTGCAGCAGCAGCTTTCCGACCCGGAGTGGGAATGACGGCGATGCTAATTTCCCTGTTCCAGTCAGTGGAGCATCAGCATGATTCTGAATCTGCTGCTTAAAAGTAAACTTAAGTGTTGCTTTAAGCTTCGTGGAGAGCTTCCCTAACTTCACCTAATGAATATATAAAAGTAAAGTAGTGGCCTGCGTTACTGCATGGCACATGTACATTGTGACAGGCTAATGTCCAGATTCACCACAGACCCAAATCAGTCAGATAAGCCTTTTCATGCTCTTCAGATGCTGAAGGGCTCTTCAGACTGATCAAAACACTTCCAGCAAGCAGACCACAAACTTTCATGACTATTCATCAGCTCAGGTGTCAATTACTGCTTCTAAACTCAGTGCTTCGGCCTTCCCTATCTCTGTGGTTTCCGAGTGTTTTAATATCCTGACTTGTTATTGTCTGTTGGAGAAATGCTATGAGGAAGGTCATCTTTTCTTCAGCAAGGCTAGTTTCTTTCTATGGATGCTTAGTCATGCCACATAAAATAAAAAAAAGGCAGCACCCCTATTTTTTCTTTATTAAGTGAAATTGCTATGCCATGGTTTTAAGATGATGTCTTGTTATATTTAGATACCAAGTCATTTCATTGAGATACTATCTTATTATGTTGAGATATTATCTCATTATATTAAGATTAAGATACCAGATAAGAAGTCATTCAATTAAGATACCAAATCATTGCTTTTAGATATTATCTCATTGTTCTGAGATACCAAGTCATTATTTTGAGATACTATTTCAATATATTGAGATATCATCTCATTATGTTGAGATACCAAGTCATTTTTTGAGATCTTCTCATTGTTCTGAGATACTATCTCATTATGTTGAGATACCAAGTCATTATTTTGAGATACTATTTCAATATATTGAGATATCAAGTCATTAATTTGAGATACCATCTCATTATTTTGAGATACTAAGCCATCAGTATGTTTTCTTGCTACTTTGAAATGATTTCTCAATACATTTCATTATTATTTTTTTTCATTATTTGATCCTACTTCATTATTTTGACATTCTTGTTATTTTTAAATGCTTAATGCTTTTGGGGTGGAATTGGAATTGTTTTTTGTGGCGGGGTATACAGGCTCCCATATCTCTCACTTTTACTCAACATGTCACAGTCAGTTTGAGCAGAAAGTAGCCCAAACATGTCCCGCTGAATCTTTCTCTCTCTCTCTCTCTCTCTCTCTCTCTCTCTCTCTCTCTCTCTCTCTCTCTCTCTCTCTCTCTCACTGTCTGTCTGAAATGGTCCTTTAAAAAGAGTACAATTTCTCAAGTTCTCATGTTTTTTGGTCGTTGACCCATGAAGATAAAGTCACCCTCCCCAGCGCTGATCCCTCTTCGTCTTCAAAACCAGGCTGACCACGTCAAGACTGGAATTTTCCACATCAGGGGAAAGGGCAACTTTCACTGTTACTTGCACAGTCAAGCAAACATGGGGGCAGATTCCCTGACGCGTACTGAAACGCTGTACTGGAAACTGTGGGAAAATCCAGTAGGATAAAGGAGGATCGAAATAACGAGCTGTTTAATGTGTGATCGTAACATCTCGTCTGTATGAATGGTGACTAATGAATGCAAAAAACATGAAGTATTAATATCAGGATGTGAAAGAACAGGAACTGCATTCACTGATGATATCGACGTGGACATTTCCGTTGGTCATTAGTTTGTGGCTTGTAGCATGTCATTCTAAATGTCACAGTTTATTGTGTGTGGAAATGTGGGAAAGGCCTTTCAGGCGGTTTAGGGTGTATTTGCTTCGTATATTCAGCAGATCATCACTGTTCTATCATTGCAGTTCAGTTTTTATGTTTTTATTATACATTGTTATTTTTATTATAAATATTATTTATTTAAGTCCAACTGCTTTTTGTGTATTTTCTGGGATATGATCCAGTGGAAATGCTGATTTTTTTTTTCCTATTTGAAAAGTGTTGGAGTAATGATATTTCTCCAGAAGCAGTCTGAACATCTCTGCTACAAAAGAAGGTTCCTGAACGATGCCACTGAAATGAAAATGTGTGAAAACATTCAACCTTGTCCCATAAGCCAGGTTCACTGTATCAGAGACTGCTCTTATATTAATTTAGTCTGTAGCACAGTTGATTCAATAAACCTTTTTATTTGAAAATGAAAAGATGAGCTTAACACAAAATATCCTCATTCAAATAAATACAAGCATCCAGGCTTTTTTCTGTCCTGCACCAAAGTGGTGGAACGAGCTTCCCCTGGATGTCCGAACAGCAGAGTCCAACACTCACTGTCTTCAAACCCAGACTTGTGTTTAGTAGAGTCTAAGATTAGAGGATCTTTGAATTATTAGTCTATTTAAACTAGCTGAGGTTTTTCTTGGGTAAATAGTGAAGCACTTTTGTAAGTTGCTCTGGATAAGAGCGTCTGCTAAATGCCTTAAATGTAAATGTAAACATGATTAGTGAAAATGGATCAATACACCAAATGAAGGAACCCTTAACACTCTTAACACAGGCTTATCACACACTAAGGTGCTTTTACTCTACACCTACAGAGACTTCTGTACAAACTGGTGGGGCTATGCTTTGGTAAGCAAAGTTTATGTAATACCACCTCCGGCAGACAATAGGCTGTTTAATGGGTTAACCAACTATTGAATGACTCTTTAAAGGCCCAGAAGTGGTTCCATAATGGTTCAGAAGGGTTTCTATGACCCATCATGATAATGGAACCAATCTGCAGAACCCTTTAACCAGATTAAAGCATCCAAACCTCTGAAACCCTTGAACCCCTTAGAAAGCCTCTGCAACTCTTTGTTTGGTTGGGCTAGATGCCTTTGGTTTGTCACACCAGAGTTCGTTTAGAAATGGACCAAGACCCACCTACTGAGGCGGTCTCAGCCAGCTTAATGGTGCATGCCAGAGCTCAAAAGGCATTTACACTTACTCTAACTAACCGCAGTTAACTGTGTGTGTGTGTGTGTGTGTGTGTGTGTGTGTGTGTATATATATATATATATATATATATATATACACACACAGAGTGGGCCATTTATATGGATACACCTAAATTAAATGGGAATGGTTGGTGATGATATTTGAACACATTTTATAAGTGGTCAGAAACTTGTAAATAACTCATGAAAGAATAAAGTTAAAACCAAGCACACTCTCAATAAGTTTGATGTGTCACATGACCCTCTTCCTATTGAAAAAAATAAAGTTGGATCCAAAATGGCCAACTTCAAAATGGCCGCCATGGTCCCCACCCATCTTGAAAAGTTTTCCCCCTCCCATATACTAATGTGCCACAAACAGGAAGTTAATATCACCAACCATTACCAACCATTTTATTTAGGTGTATCCATATAAATGGCCCACCCTGTGTGTGTGTATATATATATATATATATATATATATATATATATATATATATATATATATATATATATTTACTGTTATCCCATTTCAATTCAGTTCATTATGTTGTTTTAATTTTATGTTATATATACTTATAAGTAAGGAACCCTTTAACCAGACAGAAGCATCCAAATGGTTTCTTGAGTTTCATTCAGTTGAATTGCCTTTACTAAAGAACCTCTGAAACCCTTGAACCCCTAAGAAACCCTATGACCTGCCAGCAGGCCGACAGTGTTCTCACAAACCTCTACGTATTACCAGAGAATAGCCCCACCAGTTTGTACGGAAGACTCTGCAGTTACTGAGTAATACACTGAATATTACCATAGTGTTTCATACGTCTTGGAGTGTTAAGAGGTTAAAGACTGTAAGACATATCTCCAAATAACCTTTAGGCATCTTATATTTTAGGGGTGGACTGTCAAGTGTACTGTGTGGTGTTTTTTTTTTTTATTAATTTTTCTTTATGGAAATAATCAGAATTAGAGTTTTGTCTGGGCAAGCACTGATGGGTCTGTGTAAGAAAGACCCATCTTTGAAGCTACTTCAATTTAGCGTTTAGTATAGTAGGAAGTTGCTTATAGGAGGTAATTGGAAGAAGCTGGATGAATCTAGTATAAGAGTACATTATTAGCTTTTTAATATTGAGATGTTTCAACATCCATTTATATCTTACATCTTTGCACAAGCTGACCACTCTACCAGCAACTGCAAGACCTCACACGGCTTCTGAAACATCACAGGGGACGCAAGAGTAGCCATTGACCTCCTTCTGCATTGTGAAAGAACAGCCTGTGCTTTTCCCCATACAAAACATCAGACCCTCTTCTGAGGGTGTGCTGATACTTCAGTAGTACGATGCAGACAGAAGGCTGCAAGTAGAGGTCTGCACAAGGCAGGAATGTCTGCAGGTCATAATGCATAATCCTCACAATAACTAGTGGAAATAACAGCTGGACTCTGGCTTAAACCTGGGTTATTAAATCCCATTGCCTTTATCAGTTTTAAACCATGATTTTGATCATATACAAATGCTACATTTTAAAGCTGTAAAGGTTAACGTTAAATGTTAAATGTCATGTTTCTTGTATCGGTCCATGATTCATGTTCATTTGGTTCATTGTGTTGATTCAGTGTCTCGTTTCATGTTGATTGGGTTCATGAGTTTCACCTGAGACCGGTGGTACTGGTGGCCATTCGGTGCCTATAATCTGAGTTAACTGTACATATTTTTTACTGTTTTCCTAATTCAATTCAGTTCATTTTTTATTTATTTTTTTATTTTATGTTATATAATTCTAATTATCATTTTAAATTGCTAGTTATTTGCAACTCATTTTACTTTATGGCATGTTAGGCTAGACCAAGAGGGACAAACACTTGCAGAGATGAATACAAGCAAGAGGGTTGAATTTAACAAAACCAGCTTAAACACAAGGGGTGCAAAACTTGAGCAGCAAACAGAACGTGACAACAAAAATGGCGAACACAACAAACCTGGGACTGGGAGGAGCCGGGAGCTATGCAGACAAGCTAAACAAGGGGAGAGCCATGCTCTAATAACTAGAGAGGGGTAGCTGGGGAACCAGCCACTAGACCAAACGGCCTAAGACTGACCTAACCTGAATACGCAGCATGCTGCCTTGAACGTGGGTCACCTTGCTTGAGCATGGATAACCTGAGAATGCAGACAGGAAGCAAACGAGCCTCGCTAGTTGCGTGAGTAGCAGGGAAACCTACTCCCGAATGTGGGTAAAACATCAGAGCTGACCTGAACACACCGGAACATGCAAGGAACCTTGGGGCATCCTAGAGGTTCCAGACGGTTCAATTCTCGGCAGAGAACTATGGCATTGAGGCTGCTTAAGTACCCCCAGTCCCAGGTGAAACACATGAACCATGAATCAACACAAAAGAATGTGAACCGAACACACATGAACACTAATGAACACGAATAAACTCCAACAAACAGGAAGTCCTTATTTGGGCCTGTGGGCGGCGGCTCGGGATCGCCCCGGGGGAGGGCGCAATACAGAGTGCCTGACATTGTGAAAAATCTTGAGGTCACAAGACACTACACTTTAAGAGTGTAGTTAGAAATACCCTTTAAATACATTTGAATATTTACTATTTTTGCTTTGTCAAGTCAAGTCAAATTTATTTGTATAGCATGTTTTACAACTGTTGTCGTCACAAAGCACGTTATATAATCAGTAATGAAAGAAAAGAAAAAAATAAATAACATAAGAAGACATGAAGGATCAAAGACCTCCAGTGAGCCCCAACGGCGACAGTGGCAAGGAGAACCTCCCTCAGAGCTGGAGGAAGAAACCTTGGGAGGAACCAAGACTCACAAGAGGGACCCGACCCGTCCTCCTCTGGTCAGAACTATTTATAAATTATTGATAAAAGTTACCAAACCATCTAAACTGTTGAACTGCTCTGATCATAATCATAATTAAGTAATCATGGTGTAGTAGAACTTAATATAGTCATGGCAGTGATGGTCAGAGTAATGAGAGTAATGATAGTTAATAGTGGGGATATTAACAGTGGCAGATAGCTGAGTCCAACTTAACTATGTGATGTTTTGAGGAGAATGAGCTTCAGATTTCTGCATAAACATTTTAGAATTGTATATACAGCACCAGTCAAAAGTTTGGACATACCTGGTGGAATGTGTGCTGATCATCATCTTTCAAACATCTGATCCAAATACTAGGTTATTGTTCTTTTTAAAAAAGAGGACACTGGGGACACACGGGTGTCCACTGTAGTTAGGATGTCATGGCTGGGGGGTTTCAAGCAGGCCTAAATAAGGACTTCCTCCTCGTTTGGTTCATATGATTCATGTTCATTTGTGTTCATGTTTGGTTCATTGTGTCGAGTCATGTTGATTTAGTTAATGTGTTTCACCTGAGGGTACTTAAGGAGCTCTGACACCGAGCTCCTTGCCGAGAATTGCTAGTTTGGAACCTTGAGGTAGCCTGAGAGGTTCTCGATACGGCTCACGGTGCGTTTAGGCCAGCTTCGGCTCTCCGTCCACGTTCTCGAGCAGGTCACCTGGCCATCCATGGATTCAGCGAGGTCTACCAAGATAGACCCACGACTCTCGCTTCAGCTAGGCGACCCACGCTCACGCAGCAGTTCCAGGTTGGGTTGGCCTTGCCGCTCTTGCCAAGTAGCTGGTCCCCCAGCTAAACCCCCAGTCTTCAGTTGCCTTATTTTGCCCCCTTGTTTTATCTTGAGTTTCGTTAAAAAATTCTTGCATTGAATCCATCTGTGCGAGTGTTCATCCCTCTGTGTCTGGCCTAACCCGCCCTGACACTTTCACACATACACCTTTACCCAGGTGTTCGCTGGTAACTAAATGAGAAGGGCTTGACTCAAAGTCCCAGTAACGTTGAGGCATAACTTTTACCTGCACACAGTAAATCCACAGGTTCTGAGCTGGTGGAGTGTTCAGTTTTCAGAAAGCTAAAACTTTTGTTCATGGTTCTGACACGAAGGACCGTTCACACTGATGAAGTCCTGTCCTGTTTTCTGGGAATTTCATGGCCAGTTTGAAGCTGTGCATGTTGGAATGATGCAAAACTTGAACATCACCACTAAAAGTAGCCCAGCAAAATCTTCTGCCCATTACTCCAGTCTGCAGGGAGGGCTACATATTGATTGCTCTTGTAAGGTTCATGTAAATTCATTTTCTTAGGGTCTCCATGGAGAACTAGCCTGCGGGTAATTAACTTTATGAAGGGGCGGTGAAAGTAGGGGTGAAAGGAAAGCAGACTGAAAACCTTGAATCCCCTATCTATTGTCCTGAGAGAAAATCCCCATGAAACAACAAAGGCTTGTATTGAAGCTGATGCAAACTGACAGGGTTTACAAACCATTACTGTAAAAAGAAAACCTCGTGCGCTGTTGGGTTTCTTCTTGGCAGAAAGCTAAAATGTCAGGAGAACGAGAAGAAAAATATGCAGGAAAGGATTTCGCAATGTAAATTTAGATTGTATGAGAAGAACAGTGGCCTAAACTACAGTCCCCTCCATAACATTAAGGACAAAGACCAATTTTGTCCTTGATATGCCCCTGCCCCTGCTCCACTTCAAGCCAATCAGAGGATTTTACACAGTGCCCCTCAGTTTATAGTGTTTGGGACATTTGGCTTTACAGCTGGTCCATTGCTTCATTAGTGCAGATATAAGATACCTAGGCTTGCTTCCAAGATGTCAAACACCTTTTGGAGTCTGTAGTTGATATTTTTCAACACCACGAAAAATGTATTATGAGGCTAAAAAAGATAAGATAAGACAAGATAATTCTTTATTAGTCCCACAGTGGGGAAATTCACAGTGTCACAGCAGCAAAGGAATAGCAAGACACTCAGATGCAAAAATGTAGATAAATTATCACTATATACACAATATAAATAACAGACGTAAAAAACTCTGAGAAAAAAAACAATATTATTTGCAGATTATATACAGTTATATATACATATTTACATATATACATTATATATGTATAAATACAATTGCAAATTGACCCTTAATTGCACATGTGGTGGTGGTGGTGGTGGTGGTGGTGGGGGGCCTCTATTAAGGGACCTCTATTCCCTGAACATGTGTGTGTAGTTTAAGTGTGTGTGTGTGTGGTCCGCTGGGAGCAGTGCTGGTTGTGGAATAACAATAAGATGATTAGAGACATCAGTCAAACCCAGAGATCACCAAAATCGAGTCGTATGGAACATCATTATAATGAAAGAATGCACTGATGAGCTCATTAACTGCAGAGGGACTGGTTGGCAAAGAAAGTCCTCCACTGCTGATGGCAGAAGGATCTTCACTAATCTTCAGAAAAGTCCTCAGTTGCCTGATGGATCAGAAACAGCCTTCAGGAGGCAGGGTAGTATTTGTTGGAGACTACTATCTGCAGAGGACTAAACACAATGGTCAGATTACAGTTCGCAAAAAGTACTGAAAAAAGCTGCAGAACACTGGACTAAGGTTTTGTGGGCAGATGAGACTAAGATTAGCTAGTATCAGATTTCTGTGTGGCTGGAAATCACTGCCTGGTCACACTGCAAAGATGGCCACCGAGTGAACAGACTTGCCCATAAGGACTTTGGCCACCAACGACACTAATCGCAGACAAAACTATGAAAGCATGAAATCCGATCTCACCGTTAACATTATTATCGCAAGCCTACCAATCAGATTTGTATTAGATTTAGGACTACACACAAAAGTGACTCGAATCTGATCTGAAAAGATCTACGTCACATTAAGGCATAGAATCAGATTTGAATCGCTTCGGCCTAGAAATGTGAACACAGCCCTGGATTTAACCAATTTCCTCCTTGTACCTCAAATAACCCCCAAAGTTTGCTTTAGTTTAGCACTGGAGCTACAAGGCTAATGTGACAAGCTAACAAAACGGTTAGCATCCCTGCTAGAAGAAACAGCCCACAATAGCATAGACTAGAATGGCTACCATTGCACAGACTAAGCAAGTACCAGCAGTGTAGACTAGAGCAAAGTGTGGACTACCTATGATCCAATGCATACCATCCCCTGTGAAACATGGTGGTGGGGTGTCATGGCGTATGGTGTATGGCTGCCACAGGTAAGGGAAAATGTGTCTTTGTCCCAAACATTAGGGAGGACACTGTTTTCAATAGCACTTTACACATCCTTAATAAAAGCCCATAGAAAGTAAGTGTAATGAAAGTAAATGTAACTTATTATACCACCTTAAATGATCCTACTGTTACTATCGGGCTCCAGAACCATTTAAGGTGGACCAGAAAATTCATAAAATTCATATAATTAAAAAAGACTATCCAACTACTCCTACTTTCTCCAGCATGGCTGGATGGGATATTCTAATTATCCACTTACCTGTATACCACTACATGTATACAGGTGCACTACAGGTGAGAATGCTAACAATTGTGGGTTTACAGTGCTGTGCCCATGCCATAAATCATGTTGTGTTTCAGAAAGTGTGTCCCCACTCCTCCGCCAGCATGTACAGTACAGTAGCTTAGAAAATCAAAGGTTATTCACCGTCAGAAAGGCTGATCTCTGAGCACTGCAGTCCCACAGGGCTCTAAGCGTATGGTTAACAGTCATGTGCTGGTAAATTTTCCCTTGAGGCTCATTCCCTACAACCACAACCTGGAGATTCATCAATGATTCAGTCTTATATTAAAGTCATTAATTGCGACTTCAAGCCTTTGTAGTCTGTTTTATGTAGGAGGGACATTCTAAGCGGCCTTCAGGCATTTTGCTCAAACTCAAACACGGGACCCAAATACATATTAATCAGATAACGTTCACCTCTGGGTTTTTACACCAGTGCACCCCAGGAGATTTGTTCGGGGTCTTTGAGACAAAATTACCCCTGATTAAACAAGGAAAAAAAAGAATGGCGCTACTCTACAGTGTCCCATTTGTCCTATAATAGGATACTTCACACTTTTTTTGTCATTAAGGCACTTCACAACTTCAATTTCATCAAGTAGGTGCTGGAAAATCCCCTGGAAACTCGGCCTCTGCGAGAGACTAGCAGAACTGAAAGAGTTGCTGCTTTTCTGTTAATGTAGTTTGCAAGGTGACCTGCCTGAGGCTGTTCGCTCTGCCGAGGACAAATGAGGGTAAAACCTGACGTGATGCTCCAGTGTTTCACTCAGTGGAGCCGACTGTCGCTTTGGGTGTGATTGCCGCTCTCAGCTAAGCTGACTGGAGCATGAAGAGAGACGGCAACTTGGCCAGCCTGACGTAGTCGAGCTTCACACAGCCTAACAGTCTTCTAATTGTGGTCAGGCTTCTTTTCCATGGGAAATGGTCATCATCAAGATTGTGGATTTTTGGCTCTGTTCAGTTTACATTTATGAATGTAATAAGTAATCTGTGACTGTCTGTATTGTGAATGAAGCTATACAAATATATATACACCTCAGCTTACAGTGATTTGGGAGAAGACTTTGGGCTAGGAAGGAAGACAGGCCTCCCTCTGTTATTCTGGAGCCTAGAATGATAGAAGACAGATGGGTTAAAAGGGTGGTGATGGGGTGGTGGAGGGTTGCAAGATCGAGATGGAACTTATAGGATGTTGGATTAGGGAGGAGGGGCTTCAGGCATGTTCCTCCTCCCAACATTTAGCTATTTCATAACTCCACTAAGCTTTAATTAGCCTAGTTACTAACTATATACACACTTTGAGACAAATGTTTTTGGCTGACGAACTGTTTTGTACAGTTGTAAATTTTTTTTCACAATGCTATCATGCTCTAAAGCCTAAAATAAACTTTTGATATGCATTAAATAGGAATATGAATGAGAAGCAGTATTTAATAGAAATTCTTACATGTCAATGAAGATGATAATGCTGGCTCAGATCAAATTTGGTTTCACAGTTTACATTTATGAATGTAATAAGTAATCTGTGACTGTCTGTATTGTGAACAAAGCTATCCCTGAAACAGCAGTGATATACTTATGTACATCCCCTCTGCAGAGATACCATGAATAAGGAGACCACTGGTTGTAATTCTGGTGTTATTACCACTCAACATGGCGTCTTATATGGATAAAGTCATGTCCTTCAACAAAAAACCCCACTGGCTTGTTGGTTAGGAGGGTGTAGTGAGAAAGTCCACCATCGATGTAAAGATCTGCCCAAGCGCAGTAGCCAGAGCAAGCCCAAGAGTCACATTTTGGGGCATCATTAAGCCAAAAGCTACAAACTATTCATGAGTTTGTTGTCAGATTTTCTCAGTGATTTAACACATGGTTTGAATACAGTAATCTGATCTTCAGTGTCCAGTATTTTAGTCATTCATTATTCATAGACAGAGAAGCCTGGTCTTCTTGCGTGGCTGGAAATAACTGCCTGGCAGCATTGCAAAGCTGGCAGCTGAGGGAACTTTCCAATAAGGTTTCATAAAGGCCTTCATCCTCAATCACCAACAGCACTAAGTGAAGCATACAGGTCAAAAGATGCATGAAATCTGATCCGACATTTCAAATTTCAAAAAGATTGGATTTGACATGATTTGACATACCGCCGTGAAAAGATCAGATCAATGTCACATGCAGGATTTTAGCCTGGTAATGTGAACATAGCCTTAAATTTAACCAGTTTTCTCCTGAATCTCAAATGAAGCCTGAGGTTTGCTTTTTTAGATTTGCACTGGTGCTATGAGGCTAATGTAGCTAACGAGTAGTACAAAGTTAACATCCCCATTAGAAGAAGTAAAAGATGGAAGGTTCTGAAACAGCTCAGAGAGATAGGATTGACTCTGATGGAGAAACAGTGCTATCATGCTTAAAGCCTAGAATAAACTTCTTTGATATGCATTATATAGGGATATGAATGAGAACCAGTGTTTAATAGAAATTCTTACATGTCAATGAAGATGATAATTCTGAGACAAGACTGGTGCCAACTATAACTGAAGGGCAGTGGACTCTTAGGACTGGCTATCCAGGTCTTCATTAAACCTACACTGTTAAAAGCACCAAAGATCCTTGAGGAACTTTTGGAGGTTCTTCAATTTGAAACTCTGGAAGAACCTCTTAAGGTGCTTTGAGGAACCTTCAAGAAAAGGCTTTTAGCAGAAAGATGTTCCTTGAAGTTTCCTCAAAGCAGCTTTACAGGATAAAAGGATACTTTTAAAAGTGATACTCTCAAAAAAATATTTTTTAAAGATTCTTTATGGAACCAAAAGTGGTTCTTCTATGGCACTATTGTTATTAGGAGTGTATATTCCTCAAGGTGAGACACTCCCATTATTGCTAAGCTCCAGTCTAGACTTTAACCATGTCCAGGAAAGCTATTGTTGTAATGAAAGAGTATATCTCAGAGAGTTAAATAAACCCATACGAACGTTGTAAAGATTAAGTACTGCAACAGGCTTGCACTTTTTCTTGAGGCAGTCATTCACTCACCATATTATATACCCTTCCTAGTGGCCTCTCCACTCAAGTATTTTCCTTCTCTGTCTTTTGAACTAAGTGCTGTTCTTGCTCCCTGCTCCGACACACATTTGTTTAAATGTCAGTGATTTTGCATAATGAGGTGTAACCCAAGTCCCCCCAGGTATGCCGTGGCATTAAGTGAGTGGAGCGAGCTGATTAGCCTCCCCAAATACACAGCGACCTTCAAACTTTCTCTGAGACGGCTGCTTAAAGCTACAGTGAGGAATATCTTCAATCTTTGGCTTGTAAATAGTATCCTTGCTGGTCCAATCAGCCATAACATTAGTACCACTGACAGGTGAAAAACATTGGTTATCTTCATCTCCAGTGTCATCTGTCAGGTAGTGGGATCTACATATTAGGCAGCAAGTGAACAGTCAGGTCTTGAAGGTGATGACGGGGTTAAAAGCAGGAAAAATGAGCAAGTGTAAGAATCTGAGACACTTTGGCAAATGGTTGTGATGTTTTAGATGACTGGACGGTCAGAACATCTCCAAAACATCAGGCAGGTACTGGAATGCAGTGGTCAGTACCTACCACTTCCACAGTACCTGGACCGAGAAAGGACACCCAGTAAACAAGTGACAAGGTCATGGGCACCTGAGGCTCATTTATGTGATCTATGGAGGTCCCACCTCACAACATACAGGACATCCATCCTCTACTGATGCTTATGGAGGCCACACCTCACAACTTACAGGACTTAAAAGATCTCCTGCTAACATCTTGGTGCCACATACCACAGGACATCGTCCATGCCTCAAATGGTCAGTTCTGTTGTGGTGGCATAAGGGGACCTACTCAGTATGAGGCAGGTGGTAGTGTTAATGTTATGGCTGATTGGTGTACATTTCCCCTACTGATGGATTCCCTAAATGGATTTAACTTGCAGAGTAAGCAAACAAAGAAAACGTAGGAGCTGAATCTGTTGAGTTTTTTTTTTTTCATAAGTGAATACTCTGTATCAATCAGATTTTCTATTCCCATCCATTAAGCCAGCAGTGTGTTTACACTAGAAATCACTGACGGAAGATGGAGATGGAAGGTAAACATCCTCTGAGCCCTATACCATTTATCTCAGACACTGTTCATGATTCTGAATAATGTTCTGCTGCAGAAAAAGCTGAGCACTGCACATTTTCATTGAATTGTGGGACTTTTCTAATGCAGCTGGGTGATACTTGAACATCATTCTGTCAGTCATTCCCATAACCGTGTTATAATAGCTGCCGATTTGGCGACACCTTGGGACCAATCTTACACCTTGCGCAAGGTGCATCACAATGCTTATCGCTATCTTACACCCCGCCAACAGTCTATTTTCATGCCTTCCACCTGCGTTGTTTAATCAGCAGCGCTGCTTGTGAATATATCTATACAGATGGGCACGGTGGTCTCGAAATGAGGGGTGTTCAGGTCAATTTCTGGCTTATTGCTGACTGAAAAACAACCTAGGCAGACGTTCGTCAACAGTCAAACGCTCGTTCGTTGCTATCTTGGCAGTGAGTTGTCAACACAGGCGCATGCAGCCCGACGCTCGTACACCCCCCACCCCCCCATGCTTTACACTACAGAAATAGCAATCCGCCAAAGTCAGACCGCACCTGGCTCTTAAAGGGAATGGCAAGAGACATAGTGATTGGTTTATTATTGCACGTTACGCCCCCAAAAAAACACACCCATAATTAATTAAGAGACTTAGTACATGCCTTAAATGCATTTCCTGTAGTTATGATAGCAAAGACACACCAACACACCCTAAATTAAGTTGCAAGGCTGACGGCTCGTGAAAAGATTGCTTAAATAGGGCCTATAGACAGAGAGCTCTTTTTTTAATAGCCTTGATTTCAGCAGAAACAATGAATGAGCTGGTGTCCCAATACTTTTGTACATATAGCGTACTCCTCAGTATTATCACTACCTCTCGATATTGTCAGTGCTTAGTACTCTAGTGCTGTCAGTACCTTATCAGTCACTCATTCACTTGCCAACTTTTATATTAGAATTGTTTTCAATTGTTTACCAGAATCAATGTAACAATAAAGTCCTTTTCCCATCCTGTAGACCCCTGCCTTTCGAAGGTCTTCACAGCTGTAAATGAATGAGGCAGTGTGGTTTCCCACCTGTTTCCAGGCAACGTCAGCTGCCAGTTGTTCGGCAGGGTGAAGGCACGTCTGGCCTCGTCATATTTCCCGGCCTGTCTCAAGATAAATACCAATCTGAACAGGCCTGCTTCAGACACGTGGGCAAGCTCCTACCCAGGAAAATAAATGATCCTGACCCAGCACTCGGCAAAGTGATTCACTTTCCCACAAGTAATAACAGAACCCTGCAGAGGCCGAAAAGGCCACAGCGCTGAATGTCAGAGTTCACTCCTCTGCTCCCGTTAAATAACAAGAGCCATAATTGCACAATAATTGCTTTAAATAATTTTATTGTGATAAATGCTTGCTTTCCACTTTTCCAGGCTTGTAATTTCAAATATGAAAGATACAATTCATTTAGCAGAATAATATTATTATTAAAACAAAATCCAGACCGTTTTCATTTACATAAACCTTCCTGTTACAGGCGAGACCTGAGAGGAACCCTAATGGCTTGTGGTGAACAGTGGATCATTATGTCCTCATTTACCCTTGGTGAGTAAGCAGCAGGAGGGGTTCATCCCTGTCCTACAGCTCTGATGATTATGTCCATAGCACTGAGGATGGACTGGACACTGGAAAAATGAAAACTGAGAACTTTGTGGTCTCAGTTTTGATATGAGGGCATTCCCATGGGCCTTCCAAAGGCTGTCAAAGGAGGAAATGACTGGAGATGACGAAGCTCCTTTTTTTGCTAGGCACCCTCTCTCACTATCAGCCAGACCTTCTCCCAGAAGCAGCGTCAAGGGAAGTCGTCACATTTACGGGATGAGAAGTCGTTATCAGAATATGAGTATAAACAACAAAGTGCATCAATGCTGTGTACACTGTGTACTGTTGTTACCCAATGACCACTGCACTGGATGCTCACTGAGCCAGCACAAATACACAGGAAAAAAAACATCGGTACTGCAGCTGGATCTGTTCCACAGCCTGGGGTCATCAGTTGCAGTCCTGGAGAGCCTGGAGAGTCCTGTCTATCGGAATGAATGCGTTCAGCTATTTTAAGGTGCACCCTTTCCTGACACAGATGTGCCAGTACACACACAGCTTGTCTAGTCCCTGTAGAAAAGTACTGCCAATAGAATAGGACTCCCTAAAGCAGGCAAACATAATCCCATTTGCATAATCCCTAATTCCAGGCGTGGGCAATGGGCTGTGGAGCAGTGGAAGAGCTGTGTTCTCTGGAATGATGGATGGTGGAGCTCCATTCAGGACTTGGGGAGTTGGGGATGATGATGAGGTGGGATGGTGATCATCATCCAACATCCTGACCTCACTAACGCTCTTGTTGATGAATGCAATCAAATCCTCACTGCAATGCTCCTTCAAAATCTAGTAGAAATCCTTCTTCCCTGGACAGTTGAGACAGTTACTCCAACAATGGGGGTAAACATGACCACTACCAAACTAAAGAACCTTTAAGGAACTCATATTTAACAATGTGGGCCATTTCCCATTGGGTTGAGATGTGACTCATAAAGGTGGTTATAAAAAATATATAACAATTATGTGAAATTATTATTAAACATAAACATAAAACCATGTATTTATTATAATTAAATATCAGATGTTATTTAATCAACTTAAATTTAATCAATATCTAAACTATTTTCTAAAATGAATAATAAAACAGGAACATGTCTGAAGGCCCAGCTCCTCCTAATCTAACCTAACATCCTAAAAATACCATCTCTACCTTGTTCACATGTTCAAGACAAAGTCTTCGCAACTCTCCACCACCCCAGCACCTCCCTTCCACTCTGCCATATCTCTCAGGCCTGGCTTCACTTATCAGATGGGGGTCTGGCTTCTTGCCACACAGCAGAGGCCACCTGGAATCCAGGCCAAGGTTCTTTGAGTTCTCGCCCCTCTCTTACAGTCTCCTGCTATATTACCATGAGCTGATGGCTTGGTCTAAACTAGTTAAGTCAAATTTATTTGTATAGCTTTTTACAACTGTTGTCACATAGTAGCTTCACATAATTAGTAATTAGTAAAAAACAAAGACAAAAAAGAAATAACGTAAGACATGAAGGATTAAAGACCCCCAGTGAGCCCCAACAGCGACAGTGGCAAGGAGAACCTCCCTCAGAGCTGGAGGAAGAAACCTTGGGAGGAACCAAGACTCACAAGAGGGACCCGACCCATCCTCCTCTGATCAGAACTATTTAAACATTATTGATGAATTATTAAAGATTATTATTATTGTTATTATTATTATTATTATTATTAATAATAATGGCAGATAGTTACGAGTCCATTTAGGTTTAAACAATGTCATTAAACAGGTAGCAGTGGTAGGAGGGTGTGCCGCTGGTCTGCTATGGGTGGTGGTGGGTGGGGGGCCTGATGGTCGGACTGGTAGGTGGCAGCTGGTCTGACACAGGTAGAGGGGACCTCAGTGGGCAATCTCCCAGCAGGTCGGGCTGGCAAACATCATAATCACTAACAACAATAAGATAATAACTACACCAATAATGACTACACCAGTACAGGCTTCCAAACCACTTTAAGCACTTTAGCCATGTCTCACTTTTCAAGTGTAGTAATAGCAATACAGATTATTTCCCCAAATAAAGGCATGGCCTATCCAGCACATTCTTGCTCACCACTTATGGGATTACTTCTCCAAGGCAGGACTTGACTAATCCCTCTCCTGTGGTGTAGCTGTAGTTGAACATATGACTTTATTCTTGGTCTCTCCAGCTATTCTGACTGAACTGCTGTGTGTAAATGTGGGTTTTTCTAAAGTACAGGCGACTCAGACAGTTTTCCCAAGTGTGATTGCAGCAATTGCGATATTCAAGAAAAAGTTAACAACATTACCCAACGCTGGTGACACGTGGGCCTCTGAACAGCATATCATTGTTTCAGCATATAATTATATCCTTTTGTTGTTCTACACATTGTGTCCAAATTGCATGACGAATGGACCAATAGAAATGCTCCAAAATGACCTGGAATTAAAGCTTTTTACATCGACTTCCATTGAAAGTTAAGTAGGGGTTTTCCTTCTTTTGTAAAGTTGCCATTTTGAAGATGCAAGGTTTCGTTATTCTGAAAAAGAAGATAACCCCAACAACAAGTTCACTTAAGACCAGTGTTTTTGAGATAGCGAGAAAAAGATCCTCAGGAAATAAGAGGTTCCCAGGTCTAAATCCAAATGTCGGATTACTTTAGTGAAGGCTTAATGCAACATTATGTAGCCTTATGTAGCCTTATGTAGCATTATGTAGCATTTTTCCATTAACTTAAAACAGCAGCTTTGGGATCCTGCTGATGCTCCACTGACTGTAACAGCAAGACCGGTGCCTCTATTGTTGATACTCTGGGCTCGGCATGCTGCTAACTGCACTATGTAACTATGATGAAGCGGGCAGGATAATGTTCACGGGAACTACGAAGCGCTACATAACCGGAGTTATATTTGTGTAGTCCTGTAAAATCACTCTACCGCCTCAGTCCACATGCTTATTTACCTTTAAATTGTAACTATGCTTATGGAAATCGTATCATTCTACAGTGTCTCAAAAATGTGAATTCCACTTTCTGACTGTAGGGGGAGCCCAGGAGCAAGAACTACCAAATCTCACATAAGGCTGCTTTACTAAACAGCACAAAAGACCCAGTTCCTCCCTCACTTAAAGAAGCTTATTAATATTTCCTTTTCTAAGCTTTATCAATTCCTTGGAGGTTTTAAAAAAGTTTGCTAGCACAGATATCCCAAGCATTGATTAACAGCTTAGAGGCTGGTCACCTCAAAGAAAAGCTGGGCTGCTATTCAGCATATATTTTGATGAACTCCTATACTTAGGGTGATGAGACTGACTGACTGACTGACTGACTGACTGCCTGCTAGCTATTGAAAGCACTAATGTTTGGCATCTTTTTCACTTCAGGGCTGAACGGTGGGGTAACAGCTCCGGTGGTTTTCTCAGCACAGTTATCTAACCATGCTTGGGGCCACAGAACTGTTTGGTGAGAGGGAGGGTGTCGGGATCTGCTGATTGGCTCTTTGTTTACATCACCTTTGGCTGCTATTTAGATGGAGAGTGTGCATGTTATTACCATTATTATTACTTCTATTATTACTTTAATTTATTGTATTTTATTATTGTTTTTTTTATTTTTTCCTTATTTTTTTATTTTATTCTTTTATTATTATTATTTTAATGCTTTTACATTATTTTAATGCTTTCAATATTATTTCTGTATTTTTCTGTTCACTGGATAATATTTCAATTACAAGACAAGAAGACCGAAACCAAACAAGCACAAAGTTCAGCAAAATAATGAACACAAGACTCACATAAACAGGCCGAATCAACAAACTGTGAACTGGCATGAACACAGGACCAGGACCATTTGCACAGCATGCACTAGACCAAACAAGGGACGACTGAAACAAAGGGGTACTTATACTGACGCTGACAAGGGAACCACAAGGACCACCAGGGACTAACAAGGGTGCGTGGCTACAAAGGAGACACTGGTGGAAACACTAATGGATAGGCGTGGCTAGGGCAGACTAGACACAAACAGAGCCATGTGCGTGGGAGCACATGGCAAAACCAATCAAGGGCAGACATGACAACAGGGGCAGGCATGACAGTTGCCACAAATAAATGGGCCTTGCCTTTCCTTTCAGCCAGACTGCTGGATTCATTGAGTATGTATCAAGTCTATAAAAGTAAAAAAGTGAAATATATTAGAAGTTATCTTTGTTATCGGTGTGTGTGTGGTACAGCAAGTACTCCTTCATACAAAACAAGTTAGTGTGGTTTACTCCACAGTGTGGAGATGATAATGTGAGAAGCAGGGCCTTAAACAGTTATACCTCTGAATCCGAGTGTCTGAGTGTTTTCAGAAAAATTCACAAAAGACCCAGTTCCTCCTTCGCCAACAGAAGTGTCTTGGGTAATATTTCCCCTTTCAGCAAAACTGGACGCTTAATTAAAGAAGGTGGCGAGTAAAAAAGGACGAGAGAGACATTTGTCCTACAGGCTGCAATCAAACACAAAGCAGTCTTGTTGACTGTTGACCTTAAAGGCCTATCTATCGTTAAAGGAGTCTTCAGAAAGCTTAATCAGCCTTAAAGCCCTATTAGAACATTATTACAGCTACTGTAAATGAGGTCAGCAGGAGTAGCTTGAGGCTCGATATTTCCCCAGTATCTCAAAGGATTAATCACAAGCATGACTCCCACACTGAAGGCATATACTGTAGCCTGCTCTGAACAAGGGTGAATCATAATAGAGGCAGGCATCAGTGTAGAAAAGTGGTGCATTGTGGGTCTGCATTTATGCCAGCTAACACAATGAGTCAAAGCTCAGACAAAAGCCTCTTTACGGTCCAAGCACAGCTGTTCTCCAGCCTCTCCAGAGTCTCGACAGGCTTCAGTAAAATGACCATGCTGAGGGGACGGTCGGGGGGTCCACTGAAGACCACTGGCTTAGATGGTTGCACCAGTTTTTTACACAATGTCAGTGATTTACACAAACATCGCTTTGGGGATCAATAAAGTACACAATATGTCCAAATGTTTGTGGACACCCTTTCCAATGAATGCATTTGGCTACTTCCACAGCTTGTCTAGTACCTGTAGAGAAGTACTGGCAATAGATTAGGACTCTCTGGAGCAGATAGTAAACATCATGAACCTATCAACACCATGCTGCCTAATAATGCCAGGTGTGGGCTAGTAGAGGGGTATAAAGCCCCCCAGCATTGAGCTGTGGAGCAGTGGAAGAACTGTGTTCTCTGGAATGATGGATGGTGCTTTTTGGGATGAGCTGGGGAGTTGGTGGTGGTGAAGTGGGTGGTGATCATCCAACATTCTGACCTCATTATCTAGTTCACCAACCACTGAAGTGTTTTTGGGAAGTGGAAAGAACCTAGAGTACCTAGAGAAACTCCTTGTGGACCCACAACCCCACACTCACCCACACAGATGCCAAAGTTGATCCACTTTTGGTCTCATAAAGAACCATGTTTGTAGTAAAGATGTGTGACTGTGAAGAACCTGTAATTTGAGCCATAACATTAAGTGAAGGTTCTTGAAACCTTTTTATGGAACCAAAAGAGGGTCTACTATGGCATCCCTTAAATAACTGCCCAATGCATATTACAGATATTAATAAAGCATCTAAATTTATTAGATCTTGTAACAATGGCACTCTATAGAGATCTCACCTGAGCAAGAAACTCTGAATGGGGGAACCATGACATGACCAAGGGAACCACAATGGGTCAGGATGGTCAATGATGGAAAGGCAAAAGCATAAAAAAGTCAATGAAATAGAAATTATTATTAAGTGAAAGTAGAAATTAAACTTAAGTGAAAGTGGAAATTATTATTAAGTGAAAGTAGAAATTTAACTTAAGTGAAAGTAGAAGTTATTATTAAGTGAAAGTAGAAATTAAACTTAAGTGAAAGTAGAAGTTATTATTAAGTGAAAGTAGAAATTAAACTTACGTGAAAGTAGAAGGTATTATTGAGTGAAAGTAGATGTTATGGCTAAGAGGAAGTGTGGGTACTGTGTTAAAACCTAATATTGAAACTGGAAGTATGGAGTCAAAAATAAACAGAAAGTCTCTACATTTAAAAAGTATCTAAAAGGAAAAAAGACAGTGTATTAATATATACCCCTCAGTCTAGAATTGGAGGTATATTTTACGCCACCCAGAATAAGCCTTTGTTATTGAGTCAGTACTGAATAACAATAATTATACAATTTGTTTCACGAAATTGTTCACTATTAATGAATTAATGTATATTTTAGGCACAATCTTAATTGTTGGTCAGATCTGTTATTGTGATATTGAGAGAATCTCCCATTTAGTTTTAATAAATGACAATAAGTGACAATGAAAACCTATAAAATTCAGACTTGAGATGTGCCATGTGGAACCTAGTTAGAGGTTAGAACATGAGTTCAGGCACAGAATGGTGGAAAATGGCAACCCTGTTATTGTCGACTCTTGGGAAGTTGGGAAGGTATTGTGGAAAATAACAGGGCTATTGGGAAAGATCTCTATGTCTTTGAGAATAAACTGACCAGGGTCAAGTCAAATTCATTTGTTAATTTTCTATTTATTTTCTGAATTTATTATATTGGGGAGAGTAAAATGTGTATTTCACTGCTGTCCAATGAAAAACCTTGATTTTTGTCTATTTGTAGTTTTCTCAATGGTTTGAACCCTGTAGCTGCTCTGTACTCTGTTTAAATAATTCTGGATGAATGAACCAATAGAAATGCTCTACATTTTTACATTGACATGCATTCAAAGTTAAGGACATTTTTGCCTTTTCCTGTAAAGTCACAATTTTGGAGATACATGTTTCTCTTTGGACAGAGAAAGGTTTTGATACGAGATATATATATATATATAACAGGTCAATAAAACAACGCTGTAAAGAATAATATAATATATAATATAAAATATATAATATAAAGGGAGTATATATACTCAAGTACTCAAGTATTTTCCATCCCATACATGTTTCTCCTTGGACAGCAAATGATACGATATGATTATATATATATATATATATATATATATATATATATATATATATATATATATATATGCAGGCCAATAAAACAACACTGTAAAGGTATAATATATAATATAAAGGGATCCAGACTGCAGGATGCACCTTTCCATTCCTTACTCTCTAATTATATATATATATACTCAAGTACTCAAGTATGTTCCATCCCCTGTGATGTGTTAAGTGCGGGTAGTTGCCCTCAACCTCTACAAAAACCTGACCCACAGTGACTTTCCTCACCTTTGCTCCTCTGACCTTCCCTTAGATTGAAAGCTGCCTATGGTCTGCCCTGCCGAAAGCATTTAAGCTCAATGATCAGCGTAACTTAACAGAGACACTATCACTTTACACACTCTCTCTCTCTCTCTCTCTCTGACAGTTCAGACGGCAGGTAAGACGTCTCCACGCTGCCGTGCCTTCAGGAAGCTCAGCAGGCTGGCTGAAACTATCGTCATCTTTAGACTCACCTTTGTTTACACTCTACACACCTTTCGGTCGAGCTCAATCACTCTGCATTCGGTTGATGTCAGACACTGGCAGACACTGCTGACGTGGATCGGGGTTGGCTTGAGGACATCAGAGAAAGAGTTAAATGCAGTGATTTTAGCATAGAAGCAATCTCCAGACATGAGGAGATGAAAGCAGACAGGCATCTCCCCAAAATCAGCATTAAAGTCCAACTCAGCTCCCGGTGAAAATCCCCAAAGGCCACAGATCAGAATAAACATGTCAGAATGAAGTACCTTGATGAAGGTTTCTGTGAAGAGATGAACTTCTGGTGGGTTTAAGATCTGAATATTTCATTTCAGGCAGATGAATAGTCCCATCAGGGCAGGAGAGAGGGTGGACTAAGCACGAGTGCATTAGGCAGGGAATAGAGGCCACAGTTGAAGAGCACAGTAAAGCAGCAGTAAAACTCAGGGCAACTCTAAGATTATTAAATTTATACACAAATATGCTGAATTTAAATATTAAAATATGTGTTAAAAACAATGGAATTAATGAAGGACACAACAACAGATGTAAAAACCTTGTAAAAGTAAAACCTTGATTCTCAGAGAATCTCTTTGAATATGATTTTCTAAGGTGCTTTAGTCTTTTGCACAGCATCATCACACCAAATCCAAATGTTTGTGGACACCCCTTCAAATGAATGTATTCAGCTACTGTAAGTTGCACCTATTGCTGACAGAGATGCTGACACACACAGCAAGTCCCTGTAGAGAAGTACTGCCAATAGAATAGGAGTCCCTGGAGCAGATAAACAAGCATAAACTAGAAGGGGCTAGAGGGGTATAAAGCCCCCCAGCATTGAGCTGTGGAGCAGTGATGGATGGTTGGTGCTCCATCCAATACGTTTGGGATGAGTTGGGGAGTCGGGGATGATGAGGTGGGGTGGGGATCATCCAACAGCCTGACTTCACTAACACTGTTGTCGCTGAATGCAATCAAATCCTCACAGCAATGATCCTCCAAAATCTAGTAGAATGCAGGATATCTAACAAAAGCAGGATAAACTTTTTTTAATATGCCTGATTTGAAAAGAAACAATAAATGAGCAGGTGTCCCAATACTTTTGTACTTTTGTCCAAATAGTCTATACACTGGCCCTACATATTTAGTTTATATATATATATTATTTATATGTATTATTTATATTATATATTATAAATTAAAAAATATTATTTAAAAAAATATATATAAACAAATTAATTAGTAAATATATATTAGGAATATGTTTAGTATGATTTAAAAAGAAGCAATGAATGAGCAGGTGTCCCAATACTTTTGTACTTTTGCCTATATAGTGTATATATATATATATATACTGGCCCTACATATTTAGTTGTTATATTTACTGTGTATATAATTTATATATAGCTATATAGATATATAATTATACAACGAAATATGTATGTATTTACAAATTGTACTAATTCATTTTTAAATATTTATAAAAATAATATTTTTATAAATACAAACAAATTAATTACTAAATATATATTAGGAATATGTTTAGTATGATTTGAAAAGATATATACATATTATTTTATAAATATAAACAAATTAATTAGTACATATTTATTTGGAATATGTTTAGTATATATTAGATATGTTACATTAATTATTGGGATATAAAATATGTGCTATAAAATTCATAACTGGGTGATAAAACTACATTCAAGTAAATGTTCACCACGTTCCACAATGCGCAGACTTTGCGCATTCCCCTTACCGTCAAAAGTAGCCTGATTGCGCAAGAGCTGTTGCCGACACGAAGTGCAAATTCGCCATGTTTCCTCCCTGGCAGGGTTTAAACAGCCCTTATCAGGAGGAAGTGTGGGGGACTGGCCGGTGCTTAAAAAGTTGCAGCTCAGGCTGAAGTTCCTACAGTAGACCTCTCTCCTCAGGCTGGCTGTGCGCTCCTCAGGAATGGCTCCGGTCAGCTTTCTGCTTTTACTGGCGCAGCTTGGATTTTGCTGGACGCAGTATATCAGAGGTGAGTCTGTCAGCAGAGAGGCTTAGAGCTGTGTCCGTGAGCTTCCCCCAGCTTTCAGCTGAATGGCAGTGGGGGGGTGAGGGTGGGAATGGAGTGAGGGAACTTTGCTGTGGAGGAGCTGGACCTGCAGTGGGTCAGGAGAACATTGCTGGACAGTACAGCATTCACCTCGCCTCCAGAGGGTTTTATCATCCTCAGAATGACACAGAAATCAGGAGCTCAGAGTAAGTTCTAGATAACTCTTAATTCTTAATAGTAAGAAAAATGCTCAGTCAGCCTCTTTCCAGCAGTCATTACATGACACCTGGTGTTTTCCCTGCTCTGAGACCTGACTGTTAAACACACCAGGTGTTAGAGATGGGAAATCTCCTACCACCTATCCCTTATGGTCATAATCAGTGACCCCCTATCTGGCCTTTACTGTAACTCCTAAATGTTTCATTGTTATACTGAAGTTTTCATCTATTAAAGTTGTTCTTTACACCTGATTAATCTGATAGTTGGTTCCAATAAAAGAACCACAACAATTTCACAACCAGCTGCTTTAGTGCTTTTATATAGCTTAAATAAATCCTTACATTTGAGAGGAGTCAGAATAATAAGTTGGGTCATATTTTGCATTAATTCAAGCGTCAAAACCACTTCAGATCAACTTCTGCTGAGCTCTGCTTTTTACACTACTCAGATATTTATGTTGTTGAATTTTAATACTTCAGTAAAAAACAAAAAAAAACAGCTCAACAGGCTCCACAGATTCAACAGGTTATATATATATGTTTTTTGGGGGGGCAACAAAAAAAGGGTTGTGTAACTACTGCAGCTGTTCCTAATATTAAAATCGCTGTTAAATCAGGCCCAGTTGGAGTTAATATAAGGCTCCCAGACCTTGTAGAAGTGGTCTGTATTAGAGTAAGTACATTCTTGCAGTGGATTATTTTGTAAAAGTAACTGTATTATATAACCTTTTTTCTATTCAAAGAAATGATTGTGGACAGGTGATCTTGTATGTTAAAGATAGTGGATCCCAGTCATCCTGTATAGCAAAGCTAGTGAATTAAATATAGTGGGACAAAGATAGTGAATTAAAGATGGTGGATCTCAGTCATCTTGTAGATCAAGGATAGTGAATCAAAGATAGTGGATCCCAGTCATCTTGTATAGCAATGCTAGTGAATCAAAGCTAGTGGATCAAATATAGTGGATCAAAGACAGTGGATCAAAATAGTGGATCCCAGTCATCTTGTAGATCAAGGATAGTGGAACAAAGAAAGTGGATCAAAGTAGTGGATCTCAGTCATCTTGTAGATCACGGATGGTGAATCAAAGATAATGGATCCCAGTCATCTTGTAGATCAAGGATAGTGGTCCAAAGGTAGTGGATCTCAGTCATCTTGTAGATCAAGGATAGTGGATCAAAGATAATGGATCTCAGTCATATTGTAGATCAAGGATAGTGAATCAAAGATAATGGATCTCAGTCATCTTGTAGATCAAGGATAGTGGAGCAAAGAAAGTGGATCAAAATAGTGGATCCCAGTCATATTGTAGATCAAGGATAGTGAATCAAAGATAATGGATCTCAGTCATCTTGTAGATCAAGGATAATGGAGCAAAGAAAGTGGATCAAAATAGTGGATCCCAGTCATATTGTAGATCAAGGATTGTGAATCAAAGATAATGGATCCCAGTCATCTTGTAGATCAAGGATAGTGGTCCAAAGGTAGTGGATCCCAGTCATCTTGTAGATCAAGAATAGTGGTCCAAAGGGCAGTATTTCAATAGTAGTTTTTGCATTTTGTCTGTGATCACGTATATCACAGTTAATATCGTGAAAATGTCTTTGTAAGATTGTGATACAATATTTTTACCATATCGCCCAGCCCTACTCTGAGCTTTACTTAAAAACACTTTTATTTACTCTAAATCCTTCACAGCAAAAATGAGTCCTTTTACAGTGTTCTGACAATTTTATCATATTTTACTTTAGTTTTTTCACATTATTTTATTTTGTCATGATACACAATATACATTTTCTGTCCGTACTGTAGATATCATCCTTGCCTAAAGAACACGGACCAACTGCATATTTTTATCACAAACAGTGTCATTGGTTCTGATTAACTGGATGAAGTCGCAATAAATATTGTGTAACTTCAAATTGTCTTTTAAATATTATAATACATTTTTTTTACATATCACCCAGTACTCATCGCACATCTCAAAGGCTAGGAGGGTTTTCTTTTTTTCTATTTCCGCACCAGTTAAGTGTGTTTAAACAATATAAGTAATAATAATGATTTATATAATTTATTATTTATATAATATATAATATAATAATTATTTTTATTAAAAAACTTTAAAAAGCTAAAGTAACTAACTATAATAGCACTAAAATATGCTAATATTAATGTTTGGGTTTGTAGTATGTAGTGGGTTCTGTTGTTTCTGGAGACGTATGAGTTCTGTGTGTCTGATGCCAGTCCTGATTCCTCCTCATTTAACACACCTGATTCAACTCGGTAGCTGATTTCCGAGGCCTTTGTGACTTGAAGACAGATGGAAAGCCCAACTGGACAGCAATGGTTTAGTGGGTTTCTGAATTGTGACTATATGGGGCTTGTATACATGCTTACAAGCCAGGCAGTCAATACATAAATCAATCAATCAATCAATAAATAAATAAATAAATTGAAAGGTGCAGGTCATGTGACCCACACCAGGAGCTGAACTGTGGCCTGACGAACCACAGACTTCAATTCCGGGACAGAATCATTACAGCACTACCAATTACATACAATTACACACACACACACACACAAAATACTGCTTTGGTGTGTATTGTTGCATCCATAGTAGCGCTACAAGCCACACTTCTGCTCACCGTCACCGTGTCTGCTGCATTTCAGCACTCCGTGTGGCCAGGAACCGTCAGCTTTGACAGGAAGAGGTCATTTTAAAAAACATGCAAATCAATGGCCTGCTGCTTTGGTGCAGCACGCAGAGGGTAGGCGAGTGTGGAAAATCCCACTTGCTCTGGGAAGCTCATTTTTCATCAAGACGTCCGGTGCAGGCAGCTGTTCGCTATTCACTAGGCAGCCGCTCGGACCCCTGCCTGAGACCTTACCAGCCTGCACTTTCAGCTGTACTTCACTGTCTGGGACCAAGTCCAAACTCACTTCAGCTCTCGTTTCTGGGAGTGTTGGTGGGTGTGTTCGTTATTGCCCCAGTTGGAGGAAGGCGGGTCTCAAATGAGGCGCTTGTGTGACCGTCACGCTCTGGGACACCTATCACACTGAGTGCTGTCTGAAAAATAACAAGGGCATAAATGCATGGAGGCTTTTTAAAGACAAGGAAAGAACAGAACGTCCGAAAGGAGAGGCGAGAGGCTGAGAGGAGCACTGGAAAAGTGATAGACACGAAAGACATGAAGGAAATGTAAAATAATATCTAGATAATAATCCAGAAAATAATATCCAGTCATTTTGCGTCCTCGTCTGATCCGAGTCTCTTAAGGACAGACTGCAATGTCTTAATAACAATGCAATCTAATCCCTTTCTGTGTGTGTGTGTGTGTGTGTGTGTGTGTGTGTGTGTGTGTGTGTGTGTGTGTGTGTGGTACACACTCTGGACTCTTGTAAACTACTGCTTTAGCATTAGGCTCCTCCTCTCTGTTCTGAATGCACTGTTTAGTTCTGGTGTAAAACTAGCCAAAGACTTGTGGTGGATAATGTCCAAATGTTTGTAGACACCCCTTCTAATGAATGCCTTCAGCTATATTAAATTCAGCTACCATGCAAAAAAAGTACCAAGACCAGAGAACTACTGCCAATAGAATAGGACTCTCTGGAGCAGATATAAACATGACCCTATTTTCACCATGCTGCCTAATGCCAGGCGTGGGCTAGAGGGGTAAAAAAAAGCCCCCCAGCATTGAACTTATCTAATTCTCAAAATCCAGCCACTACCGTCATCAGCTTTTAGTATGACGTACCATCCAACCAACATACTTTGCATGAAGTTGAACTCCTACGGTGAGGCTGGTCTCGACCCTAGTGAGACAGCTAAGTCAACAGTGTACTTCTCGTAGATGGGCCTAGTCGTAGATACGGTGGATCCAGGGTGATCTATGGAGATGTAGGCTGCGACTCTCTCCGGCACCTTCTGCAATTCGTATTGTGTCATTACCCGGAAAATATGATGCATCTTCAGGCTTTGTTGCGAATGAGACGGCAGACCAAAGAGGGAAATTAATCACTGCTATCAAAACCGCTAATCGTGGGGAGCGGCATGAAGTTTCAGTCTTGCACATTTTGAGAAGAAATTTAATTAGTCGCTCGGCGTTCGCTGCAGTCCTTCAGACTAAACCCCAGGCTATACAAAAGGCGGTTTTAGCATGAAGCCTTTTAATTGGCTTTTTAAGCCAATAACCGTCAAAAGAGAGTGAGGTAGAGAGAGTGAGTGAGTGAGAAAAAGAGAGAGAGAGAAATGAGTCTCTAGACTAGGTGGGCCCATCACCCTGAGAGACCATCAAGCAGGTGATGTGAGTAATTCCATGTAATTATTACATTATTGTAAAAATGTCCTGTACTCTGGGACTGTGTTGAGACTGTGTTGAAGCTGCAGTGAGATCTGCTAGTCTGCTGTTGGCTGGAGGCCACACAGTATCTGCTCCATGAGCTACTCCAGCCTGCCAGACCTTCTCCGAAAGCTCTGAATGCTCTGATGTTCTGATCGATGAAAGCAAAGCACGACACTCCACTTATTGTCTCTCATTAAAGTCTTTAATGAAAAGCTTTTTTAAAAATGCATTAGCGTTTGTATGAACGCATTCAAATATTAATGCAGTGGAACCGCAGCAGCATTACGAAATCTTTGGATTTAGCCCTGAATGCTGCATGCTAAAGTACTTCCCTTTAACCTCTTACTTAAACGTGGCAAAAATTGCATTTATTGAGAATTTAAGATGTTATTTGATGTATAAGTAGCAAGTTTAAGACTTTGGTTGGGATGAAACTTTATTTACCACCCTGTTAAATGATTTACCACCCTGTTATTTTACTGGAGGAAGCATATTAAACATATTATAGCATATTACAGTTTTAACACTGTAATTGTTCCCCAGTCTTACCAAATACTGCTGCTGTACTCTCTGCACGTGCTGTTAGTAAGCTAAAGAGATTGTAGCCAGTGAGCTTTTAGCCTTGCTTTAGCCCCCATTCGCTTCCCCAAGTTTGTCTTTCTCGAGTTTTACCGGTATATCAAATAAAAGCTGGAGCTTTTCCTTTCTGATGTGTGTTCAGCTCCAGATTTGGTTCAGCTGAGGTAGCCCAGTTTAATTTCGAGGGAGTGGAGGATGGACGAAGGGATGGTGAAAGCTAGCATTTAGTCTGGCGAGGATCTCAACCCGCATTCCTATAACTAGCAGAGTCTGGAGGTGATGAGCTGCTCTCCAGTATCAACACCACCATATTCGCCCATATTAGGGTTGGTATTGTTTCGCCAGTTTTGATTAGGATTAGTATTTTCACTAGTGGGCGGGTTTATGTAAATGTTAGGGGTGTAAATGTAATGAGACTGTGATGTAACAGTTTTGGGGCTTTGCAATTAGCCTGTTTTCCATCTTCGTTTTGGTTGGGCTGGATTTTCCTCTGAAGGAACAGCAGTGTTTGAGGTTCACGGTTTGTCACTTCAAGTGAACTGAACTCTCATTATTCAGCTATACCCAGATAAACACAGTTTTCCATTCTAGGGCTCCTTTCAAAGAGGCTTATTTTCTCTAAAACCAGAAGACTGTTAATTACCCTCTTGCAGCACTGAAGCACATTAGAAATTATGCACTTATTACAAAGCAGAGTACGTCTTTCCATGCACTTCTAAAGCATAATCTCATCAGAGAGTGACTCTGGTGCCATTACGCTGACTCCCACTCTGCTTTAATGATTTGTTAGAAACAGCCTGTGGATCACAAATGGAACGAAAAAGAAAGGTAGTCCTTACATACTTTGCTATGTTTGTCTGTCTCTGATTAAGCTGCTAAATGAGCGTTAACCCCACAGTGGAACAGGGGATAGCAAGAAATGACCTTATTTGAGCTGGATTGTTGTAGAAGGTCCGGAAATGTAATTTCTCAGGGATTTGACTGTCTGATTTATACAGGATAAAGCCTATGTGGAATTTCCCCAATTACTTCAACTTAGACTGCCTAGAGATCCTTAAATGGGTTCAAACTAACAAACAAACAAATGAGAAGTACGTCCAGTAAAAGCTAACGTACAGAACCGTCTATTTACATATATTTGATGTTTAATTATTAATGCATTTTTAATGCAAAAGATAAAAGATAAAAGATAAAGATCCACATTTAGATGACTTGAAATATACAGACAATTACCATTAGTTATTTGATTATAATCATGGTGCTTAAAATGACCTACAATATGTCCAAATGTTTGTGGACACCCCTTCTAATGCATGCATTCAGCTACTTGAAGTTGCAGCCATTGCTGACATGGATGTGCAAAAGAAAACACACAGCTGATAATTTACCATCCTGACCACACTACCGCTCCTGTCGCGAAATGCATTCAAATCCTTGCAGCAATTCACCTTTCAGTACAATCTAGTAGAAAAGTAGTAGAACCTTTATTTTTAATAGTGCAGATTCTCCTACCTGTATAACATGCTTTCAAATGAAGGTCTCTCTGAGTAAGAGTGTTGGGCAATTGTACCATATAATTATAATAATGTCATATATATATATATATAGATTGTGTTTTTGAAATATAGATGGCAGTTCACTCCAGGCTTATTACTTAGCAAACACCATCGCAGATCCACTCTGGATCAGTAATTACTCAAGCACCAGGGCAGTGGTGGCTCAGCGGTTAGAGCGCCGGGATATTGATAACAGGGTTGTGGGTTCGATTCCCGGGTTCGGCTAGCTGCCACTGTTGGGCAAGGCCCTTTACCTGGAGTTGGCTGCCCACCGCTCTGGGTGTGTGTGTGTGTACTTACTGCCCCATCACGTGTGTGAGTGTGAGTTGTGTGTGAGTTGTGTGTGAGTGTGTGTTCACTACCAGATGGGTTAAATGCGGAGGACACATTTCGCTGTACAGTGACAAATACGTGCACCTTTACCTTACCAGTACTCCAGTTCTCCAGTCGGTCCTGTAGCTCAGACTACGCCTCCCCACAGCACACACTTGTCTGCTAGGCTTTTCTAGCTGGTTTGTCATTGTCTGACACTGAGCCAGCAGATTGTTTGCGACTGTGGGCCTTTGTCACATGGTGCTGTTTATTCCTGGCCCAATGTGAAGTGCAGGGACAGAGATGTTGGAGAGTAATGGCCCTCAGCCATCTGAACTGAAAGCGGCATCTCTGATCTATTCGAGTGAGCCTGTTCTCTGCAGGTAGCGTGGAGGATGCACCGAGCGAAGAGGTAGATCTTGGAGCTGTGAGGATCGCTTGGTAGAGTAAAGATTTATACTTTTAATGAAGCGTGTAAACGGATCTGTGTAGCTCTCAGAATCCAGGATGCGCACGAGGGGCTGTGTATTGGCAAGGACTTGGTGTGTAACATGTGGTTTGTTTGTTTATTTAATTTATTTATTAAATCTTTTTAGGAATTTTAGGAAAACTGTTGGTACAAAAAAAAGTGCATAAAAGTTGACTTTTTATCCAATCAGAACAGTGGGATCTGAGGATGGCGCATAAGACACTGCCCTCTAGTGGCCGTGGTTTAAAGACAACACTAAATGAACCACTGCCTGTCACCAGTTCTCCTATTAATTAAGTCAGTACTGTGTTTTTGGGAATCAGTGCAGTATTGAAAACCAAAATATCGCAATACTTTTCTCACACTCCAACGTGTCATTCTGTTCATTGGCTTTCTGGTAGAAATTGGGGGTGGGACCCAAACAGTGCTCAGCACTCAGTGGTGCTTAAACCAAACTGCTTCACTACCACTTCTTGTAGGCTCAGAGGCTAGAGCATTGGGTTATCTATCACAGGGCTGTGAGTTCGGTACCCATGCCTTCTAAATTTGTGTGTCTATTCTTGTTTTTAGCCGTGTTATTTATTGTATGTTTAAGCACCTTAAGGATTGCTGCTCAATTTCGTTGTACATAGTGCAATGACAATAAAAGTATCTTATCTTATCTTATCTTAAGTCGCCACTGTTTGGGCCCTCAAGCAAGATCCTTAAACCTCTCTGCTCCTAAGGTGCTGTAGCATGGCTGACATTGCACTCTGATGCTGGGATATGCACAGAGAAGGATTTCATTGTACTGTACCACTGTATTCTTCAGAGCTAGCTCTAAATTTATGCTGGGCTCCCCCTACAGTTTTGGAATGTAATTAACTTTTACTCTACTGAGAGAAGCTCCAGAAGCTTGATCTGAAGATAGAGCAGCATGTGGGCTGAGGCGGTAGAGTAATACTACAGGATTTTACACTAATATGACTCTATGGGTTAAGCAGTGTTACACAGCAGCAGTTCTGGAGAGAGGTTCTCCTCCTGCAGCCCCACCACCAAACCTCCATAGTGCAGCAGCAGCAGCAGCAGCAGCTTTCCGACCCGGAGTGGGAATGACGGAGATGCCGTTCTCCCTGTTAGAGTAAGGGGAGGAGCATCAGCATGCTTCTGAGGCTGTAATTATAAGGTAAAACTGCAACTGTATGTTGCTTTAAGTAGAATTTTATTATCGCATATCACCCACCAAACCTTTGCGACAAAGTGCATGTGTATTTTTAACGAATTAATTAATTAATTCTTTTTTTTACTCTTAGCTAGTACACTTGACCACTCAATATATTATATATGACCTGAATTAAGATACTGCAACTGCGTTTGCACCCTCCCAATGACGGCGCTGCCAAATCAACCCTCCAGGCAGAGTCACTACATGGCACATACACTATACAGCTGTAACCAGAGCCTGCATTCCAGGTGTAACGCACACTTCACTTCCAAGCCTTCCTAGATGTACCCTGCAGGCCTGAATCTGCACTTTTCTGAAGGTGGAAAAAAGTGAGCCTCACTGCGTTGTTTTGTTTCTTGTTGGGGTTCAGACTGATGCGTTTTTTTGAAGGTTGATTTTGAGTTGCTAAGCAACAGTAACATCATAACTGTCTGCCAGCTTTGCTAGCCAGACATCATTGTGGTATGTGCTGACCGAAAGTGCAGCTAACTGCTGTTTACTAGAAAGCATGGTGGTGTAAAACAAGCCAATCTAATTGGGCAGAATGCAACCCCCATTGCTTATGATTCAGGACTGTGGTCAGGTTTCCCATGGTCTGACAGGAAGGAAAATGATAAGTCATTGAAAGGGAAAGGAAGAAGTTCCCCCGCAGTGCATTCGGGATGAAGACACTGTGTGAGATCTCGCCATTAAACTGGAAAGTGATATTGAGCAAGGGAATATACCCTTCCTGATGTGTTTCCCCCCCTATTTTAACCCCTACATTACCTGCACCATTGGTCAGCTCACATGATTAAACCAATGGTCTTCTATTTTCCAGTCCAGTGTATGTTGTTGTCAGTTTATTAGGTCTTCTAGACTCTTATTCTTGGATTTTCAAGGATTTGTGAAAAATTATGACGTGAAAAACAACAAAACGACCAATGATTGGTGATCCTGAGGAACTGCAGCTTTCAGATCACAGAGGTCAAAGAGAATGGCAAGAATTGTGGAAACCGACCGACCGGCCACAACCAAGCAAATCAGGGCCAGAGTCAATGCTAGCACCTCAGAATGCAGATTTTCAGCATCTGGCTGATGCTCTTCAATGGCTTTTCCACACAGACAAAAAAATTGGCCTTCTACATTCCCTGCACCATTGGTCAGCTCACATGATTCAGCTAAAGCTTGTATTTGTCTAATGTACAGAGTTGCCAGTACATTAGGTACATTATGGTTGGGCAGTAAAGCGATTATAAGATATACCATGGCATTTAAAAATGTAGGTCAAGTTATTTGTCCTGGATCAGCAACAAGCTAGGGTGCTTCCACACCTACCCTGTTGGGTCTGGACCTTCAGACTTGGCAGTTGTGAAAGGTGCCTCGGACCAAAGGCCCAAAATTCAGTTTGACTCCAAAGAGGATCAAACTGAACCATGGTTTGGTTCACTTGCAGTGTAAAAACGCTTTTTTTGATTGTTTAGACTTTTTGAAGTTTCTGACTAGGAAGTTGAGGCAGGCTATACTCAACCATCAAACCACCGGGAACCAAAATCTGGGCTTCCTTCCAGTGAATCTGGCTCCTCAGGGCTCCCAATGTAAACGTATAGAGTATGTGAGTAAGGCGGTCCTAAAAGTAGGTCAGGTTTACGTCCGCATACCCCTGACCAATCACAAGGCTAACATGGCTACTCCCTCTTTTCAAGTCTACGTGACCTGAAGAGCTAATGCTAAAGCTAAACCTGGCAAGCCAAAGCTCGAGCTGCGACTGGGGAAGCGACTGCCCTGCATGCCTGGACGTCCCTCACGTTCCTCTTCTCCTCTCTGCTCATTGTGGAATTTATCGTCCGGGTGCCGGAAAGGACGGGAGGTCACGACACTTCACGATAGTCGGGGAGATCTGTTGCCCGCTGCTAATTTGTACCCCACCCTACCAGCACAATGCATAGCCGGCTGCAGAAGCCGAGAGATGATCGACACTGGACGAGAGGGATGACCAGGCATGCAAGCTTGTATCTGTATATGAGCTGGTAACAGTAAAAAGCTAAAAAACACAATGTCTCTGTCTCAAGACAGTGTGCGCGTTCCCATGGTAACAGACACAAACTTCGTTTGCTACTGGTAGAGGGCTGTCTGTCATTTATTCTCATTAGAATATTAAGACCACATCCAGACTGTTATCAGAGAGTACTCTGGAGATTTTTGAGGAGTGTTTTATCATATTTCTGCTTTGTGTTTTCTGCTTAAACTTTGGCAAATGTTTTACTGAACACCCAGGTTTGGTATTATGCAAAAATGTCCAGTATATCAAAACGTGTTTCCTGGGGCTTTAAACAATAGAAGAAGTAAAAAATTAGCATTGAGAGCACATAGGGGTGGTTTAAATCTGTCCATGATGATCCAACTGTTGCAGAACAAGCTTGTTCATTTGGTGGTTTGAAACTTTTCTCAAAGTCTGAGCTTTAAGTCGGTGCTGCTGGTAGTAATGCAGTGATATCAGCAGTTCAGTGGAACCAAATGAATCTGTTCATTCAGTTTTTCTGGGAAAGGCAAACCAACTGAATTTACAATGTCAACGTCAGACGCAATCATCCCTCTACAAAACAATTAACGAGACAGCCCATGTAGGTGATGACAGTGGGATGTAGGTGGAGTTTTTTGGTGTGCTCAGTTGCAAAACTGCAATTTGTTTATATATAACTGGATCAAGAACAAAAACATTAACCTCAAAAATGCCCCTAATCCGTCCTCCATTATAGCTGCAACTAAAGGCCAACCCGAACATTTGTGATTGGGCCTATCTGATTGGGTGGTTTAGTGTTCTTAAAACATTCAAGAAGCATTTAAACACCCATACAGTTCACCATAGGACAGAAGTTCCCAGTCCTGGTGCTTGAGGCCCGCTGCCCTGCACTTCAGTGCTTTTCCTGCTCTAACGCGCCCACTTTAACTCAATAATGGACTGTTATTCAGCTGATTAGTTGTATCAGTTGTGTTGAGAGCAGGGAAAACACAAACAAGTGCAGGAGATTAGGCCTCCAGGACCAGCGTTAAGAAATACTGCCATAGGAAATCGTAAGGGTTAAATATTTGCCATTAGCCCTGCCTTGTTTGTGTGATTCATTAGAGGAAGGCATGTTTAAGCTGATAGTACACTGTCCTTCCCAAGTCCTGACACTATTCGAGACAATGGGCTTTTTCACTGCTGGCTGGTTACAGAATTACTCAGCGTTTATTCATGACAGCCCACCCCTCGTGAGGTTTAGAAAGACCTGTCTAAAGTGCACTGTGGTATCTAAGGTCAAAGGGAACAGCACTCCTTTAATTAGTCTGCAGTAGGGAGGCAGACTTGCTGTCATATAGTGTTGTTGGATACATTGGGTATTATGCTTTAGCTGGACCAAGATCACAGTGACCACAGTGGCCTCTATGATGTGCAGGAGTTTCTGCGAAGTTGTTGTACAACTTGGAAACCACTGGGGTGGCACCAAATGCCCAGGCCTTATCTCTAGAAGAATGCAGATGATGTGCCCTTCCTGGGAGTGACCCTGGTGTCATTACACTGACGCAAACACCATTGCTTATGATTCAGGACTGTGGTCAGGTTTCCCATGGTCTGACAGGAAGGAAAATGATAAGTCATTGAAAGGGAAAGGAAGAAGTTCCCCCGCAGTGCATTCGGGATGAAGACACTGTGTGAGATCTCGCCATTAAACTGGAAAGTGATATTGAGCAAGGGAATATACCCTTCCTGATGTGTTTCCCCCCCTATTTTAACCCCTACATTACCTGCACCATTGGTCAGCTCACATGATTAAACCAATGGTCTTCTATTTTTTAGTCCAGTGTATGTTGTTGTCAGTTTATTAGGTCTTCTAGACTCTTATTCTTGGATTTTCAAGGATTTGTGAAAAATGATGATGTGAAAAATAACAAACCGACCAATGATTGGTGATCCTGAGGAACTGCAGCTTTCAGATCACAGAGGTCAAAGAGAATGGCAAGAATTGTGGAAACCGACCGACCGGCCACAACCAAGCAAATCAGGGCCTTTTCATCCAGAGTGACTTCCGTTTGAACCATGTTACACAGGTAGGAGTTAGAAGTCTTGCCCAAGGACTGCAGGGCCAAACGGTCCTGAGCACAGAGGATTACCATTCCAGTGGCTTTTCTACATGGAAATGGATTGACCGCTTACAAACCAAGCCTGCACTTGGCTAACCGTATTTGGGTCCACAGAACTGTTCGATGGGAGGGCCTAATGGCGTAGGGATCAGCTGACATTTGTGTCACCTTTGTCCTGAAGTACACTGCCTTCCCAAGTTCTGACTCTATTTGAGACAATGGGCTTTTTCACTGCTGGCTGGTCAAAGATTTACTGTGTTATTCATGGCCGCCCACCCCTCGTGAGGTTTAGAAAGACCTGTCTAAAGTGCACTGAGATAGCTAAGGAATTGGCACAGAAAGCTTACAAACCATGCCTCTATTTGGCTAACCATACTTCCGCTGTTTGGCTCCACATTTGTGTCACCTTTGTGATCCTGGAGTCTTTATATGTCCAGTACAGAATAGTGGAGACCCTATCTGGAGGACACACTAGTATTCATTGGAATCTGGTCTGACCTAAAGATTCATCAGCAACTTCTGTTTTTCACACAATGAATGAAGTGGCAATCAGGGTGGGAATGGGCGACTACGACGACTACGACAGCAACTGTTGCATAATTATAACTAGATGCAGAGCCTGGTCCAGAAGCCATAACCAGCCTATTGGGTCCAGACCCGTCATGATACGGTGCCACCTTTGTAACCGTTTGGCCCTGCAGGGAGGCCTTCTTGGTGTAGTGTGGTGTGCTTACCCCAGCTGCCACAGGACAGGTAGTGTTATGACCCACTACACTACACCAACAGCTTAGCTGACTTGGTCATGAATGGGCTACCACACCAGAAGACCATGTCAGCTGCCGACTCTTGATCTTCAAGAAAGGGCATCTCCAGTAGGCACGTAAGCATCAGAACTAGAGCCTGGTTGACCATGATGGAAAGATCATAATGTGGTACAACATGAGACCATGAAGCTGTCCTGTTGGGTCTCATAACTACAGGGCACAGGGGGCAATGTTGGGAATGTTGAACCAACTGAAGAATGTCTGAATGGCATGACATTCATTCCTACATGGTCACAATCGCATGGGCGCCTCCAGCGTGATAATGTGCCAAGTCACAAGGCACATTGTCCCTGAATAGTTCCAGGAACACAACAATGAATTTTCTTTTGCTTCAGTAGACTGCACAGGAACTCAACCCTAATTTGCAGCAGCTGCACAACTCCATTATTTACGCTTGGTACAGCAGTCCTGCACAGGGCTTTCACTGTCTTGTAGAACACATGCTAAGGAGAATTCATGGGCTATGTCGAAACCCCTAAAGGCTTTGGCTTCGTCCTATTGATTAAGCTTGTCTTGTTGGACCTGGAAACTCGTTTAATGGCCTCATCTTGCCAGCAGTTCCAATACTAGGGGGGGCGAGAGATGCTGTTTCGGTGGAAGATGCACAAGCATGTGCCGGCAGGGTGGTCTGAATTTAGAGTAATCAATGCATTCGAGCAGAGCACCTCTTAGAGCAGTGGTTCCCAATAGGGATGCACCGATCTGGCTTTTTTAGTTCCGATACCGATACAGATACGTAAACTTTGCATATCGGTCGATACCCGATACCATTCCTGAATTAATAAATCCTATACCTCACCATGTGGGAGAGACTTAAGGCATCAGGATTGACTTAAACGTTACTTTACTAACTTTTGTAAAGCAAAATATAACAAATGAACACAGCTCTAAATGTACTTAATTGCTATTTTGTTTGTCACTAAAATAAACAATTGTGCAGGACCTTGAAACAGTATTGAAATTCAAAATAAATTTCTTACATTTTATTTAATTTAATATATTTTATCAACCAAAACTAAGTAAGTGAAAATAAGTAGCTTCACTTTGGCAAACACACAGTCAATCTTATTTTTAAATATTTAGCATAAACAGTCATTCAAAATTAAATCTAGCAGCTGAACCTGAGTATAAATAAGTAACTTGGTCAACCATACAAGCAGTAATCAAACATTGCAAACATGTAAACATTTAGTGCAGTCTCACACCAACCAATTTAAAGTGAAAGGATCAGTTCCATGGATCAGCCTAATTATCCGATACCCAATCCAGTTAATTTTGTTAATAACAGGACCGATATCCGATCCTAATATTGGATCGGTGCATCCTTAGTTCCCAACCCTGGTCCTGGAGGTCCCCCTGCTCTGCACATTTTAGGGTGCGTCCCAATTGCATTCTAATTACTAATACTAACTTGAGTGTGGTTATGATGGACACTATTATCCCACAATGCTACTCACATCTGGAACAGTTATATATATAAAAAAGGCTGATACCGAAGCAAGCAGGGGGCAGTGGCGTCTGGAGAACTTGCAGTGCATAGCAACACTTCTTAACTTCCTGTTAGCACAAAATGGCTCAGTATGTTAATATTTTATGTACTAACGAGCCACACCTGCGCTATTAAGATTAGTGTACGGTCTGTACCTTTATAGTACTAATGTGTAGTATGCAATTGGGACGCAGCCTTAGTGTTTACCCTGCTCCCAACACCTCTGATCTGGGTTAATTAGACTCGATTTGTTTGGGCAGGCGTGAACACCGCATCCAAGCCACTTGGATGTGGACCAAAGCAACCACCCGAGACCTTTGAGAAGAGGTGGTCTCGGTCCGGCCTCAAAAACACTCTGAAGCTGTTGGTTTGTGGTGACAATGTGATCTGACCTCGATCCGACCCAACTATCAGGTGTACTCTGCAAGTCTGAGCTAAACGGCTCCTGTAGCCAGATGCTAATCTGCTATACTGCCCAGATCATTACCGTTACTACAGCTATGAGCAGACACCATCTCTGCATTTGCCTTTGCCTGTATTTACTTTCCTGCTCCCACCCCAGACAGGTCTGGCCAATGAGCAGAGAGAACGTTCTCACGTGGCTTGTTGTGAGGCACATTGTAGTGGGCTTGTTTTTTTCCTGTGTGCCAACAAACCAAACCATACTGGAGAGACTGGAGCAAACTATAGGTGCCCCTCCAAAAAATTCTGATGAACATGCTGCTAGATATCTTGCATAGGATAGACTGACAATGGAGGAAATTTCCATACCTTGTTTGGTCTTTGCTCTTTTTTTTTTTTTGTCTTGTGGTTCATTACCAAAAACCAAGCACCAAGGAGTCATTAAACACTAAATAACTGGGAAAGGAAATTTGCCTATGGCTTCCTAATGACTGAACTGGGAATCAAAGATTTACAACCATACAGTGCCTCCAATAGACCAGGGGTGGGCAACGGAGGCATAGTCCAGGCTCTAACAGACCTATTAAACCTGGCAATTAACAGGTGAGTTGAATCAGGTGTGCTCTTGAGCAGCAAAAGCACCAAACTGTGCAGGAATCTGGCCCTCCAAGGCTGGAATTTCTCATCCCGGCAAAAGATGATCCCTGCAATGACCCTTCAGCCTTTCAGGGTGTCTCCTTTTTCCATGATTTGTACCTGATCGAAATAAGCGGATAAGAAGATGGACGGGTGAATGTTTATTAGGATTAAACCAATGAACAACATCAGTTCATTTGTTAAGCTAAGTTTATCTGACGCTGTTGCTCCTGCAGTGGGCATTTCTTTGCATTATTGATCACAGACTGCAGGTCTCTGGCCAAGACTAATGGCAGCCTATAAATACCACTATAAATACTCCTAACCTTCGGTCATGCTGAGCCTTACAATAGAGTATAACTTCTCCAGCACGACTAAAATCTCACTATCGTCATAAATGCAGAACATTTCACATATTAGGGTCAGGTTAATGAAACTGACCGACCCTGCGAGTTTCCATTCATCATTAAGAAGCGTAATGGGGTTGGTACCTCAGTACTTGTCTAAACAGGTCTGAGAGAGTGTGCTAACCAATGCAGAAGAGATTGACTGACTGGTGGGTTTGTAGAGTAGGTTGTAAGTCTGAATCCCAGCAAGACCCGTCATGCAGGCTGTGTTTTGGAGGGCAGACCTGCACCAGTAGTTTCCTTTCACTCAGTCCGGGCTCTGAGGAATGAGGTCGAGTTGAGGCAGGCACTGGCACCGTTCCTTTGTTTGTTCTTGGGATTGGCTCGAACATCGTTAAGGTCAGATTTCAATAACGATCTGATCATAAAGGCAGCATGAGCCATCCCTTTGACTCACCCTGCTTTGGTGTATTGTAATCCAACAGTTTCAGTCCATGCTGAAAGAGAGTAAAGGTGAGATACCATCTCCTCGCATGTGAGCAGCAATCTCACAGAGGTTTGTCTTCACCTCATTAACATAGTCACTAAAGGTGTGTTTTTATTTTTTTATTTCACACACAGCACATTTAACAAAGCTAATGAAGCTGAAAGATGCCATCCAATTAATTTCTTGCGTTTTTAGCTTTTAGCCGCCTCCATGTTTCTTCCATGCTGTAGACTGGACTTGGTGGAGTCACTTGACCGCACATGTGGTAGTATGTCAAGTAAAGGTTCTGAATGTCAGTTTTAATTTGTTTTCGATTAATTGTCCAACCTTAGTTTGATTTTGTGTGTGTGTGTGTGTGTATAGTAAGTTTGAGAATTTGGTTAGGGTGTAAAAATGCTCAGATGTGATAAACAGGCTTGTAAAACCACCGTTATTTAACAGCTCATTGAAGCATACTGATCTTCATGTAATGGAGAGCATTATCTTAATTAGTTTTAATTAGTTAGTAATTTGATTTTTATATTAAATATTTCATTTGATTATTTTTATTATTATTTTTATTCTTTCTCTTTATCCTATCCTTATGTCATCAATCACTTGTGAAGCACCTTGAATATTAATTTTATTTGTCTGAAAGGTGCTGTATAAATAAAGTTTTATTGATTAATTGGTGTGGCAAAAAAACAAAACAAACCCAAACAATAATCCTTTTATGATATAAGCTTTTATTGGCTGTTTTGTCACTGCAACAGCTCACAGGATCCACTAGCCTAGCATTGTTGTGTTGTCAGATTATTTTCATTGGGTTTAAAATGTAACACCTGGAAGGCCGTATTTAATTTTTTAAACAAAAATAGACCCCCTAGCCTCTAACCATACCTTACCCTCACTACCACCTGCCCAACCTCACTATTGTCCACTAGTGGGTGAGGTTTATGTAAATATAAGGAGTCAGGAGTCAGGCCATTACGGTTTTGGAATTGGCTGCAGTTCTGCGATTGTTTTGGTTCTGCTGGATGTTCTTTTTCCTTAGAAGTTGCTGCGACTGTTAATTTCATTAGTAATATTGCATGTAATCACGCATGCATCTCTCACTTGTAGCTTTAATGACACAAGTGGAGAAAATACTTGTTGTATTTTGTTGTATTTTAAAGTTGCACAAAGTATCAAATATGCAATACTTTTTTTTTTTTATTTAATATTGCAATTTGGCAAACTATTAAACAACTTGAACTTTTAGTACCTTAAGATCCATCTGTAAATAAGCAAACATTATATTTAACAAACGTCGAAATACAAAAGTGTCAGTTAAGCAGTAAACACTGAGGTTTCAGCCTAGTATCTTCCTGGAACTATAGGCAAAATCGAAATTCTGGTATCATGACAGTTTAAGTTAGTCCAGTAACCTGTACTACAGAATTTAGCCTCCGCATTGAACCCATCTGTAGCAGTAAACACACTCTCTAGTGATTAGTTAGCATACACACCGATAGTGGTGGGCATCCACCTCAGCACTGGAGAGCGGTAAGGGGGGTTGGGTGACTTGCTGAAGAGGTCCTCAGTCCTCAGTCCCGTTCCTTTACTCCCCTCATCCCCCACCTCCTGCTGGTCCAGGGGATCAAACCGGCAGTGTTGCCACTTCCTTAACCTTTAAAGTCATGGGAACCAAAACGTTGGGATGCACAAAGATGCTGGAATCATCTCAGTGTTAGTGTCAGTGTTAAAATCCCTGATCTAAGGTAGGTCAGAGGTACTTCTACCAGGGTTTGTATTCAGGTACCTTCCTCCCTGATGATACTGGACATGCTGGATATTTGTCTCTGTCAGGGCAGGTTATAGAGGAGAGAAGCAGCATCAGTACTGTAAACTGCAGTGCGTCTCGAACAGGATACAACTGCTACTTGATGGGACATTCATCTTTGTCTCTGTGCTTCCGAGAAGACAAGAAGTCGAGCTGAGGTCTAATGACTTATGGGAGCTTTACACAAGCTTTAATCACTATTAAATCAGAGCTGTAGATTCTAATTCAAAAAGCAGAAGGACGGTTTGGTCGAATTGGTCAAATTAAACAACGGAAATGACAAAATTGTTACATTTATTTACATAACATAAATTCATCAATTAATTACCATTTCAGAGTGGAATAATTCCATTAATTCCATAATTTCAACCACCTACCTTTTCATCGTAATGAGAACGAACTGTTTTTACGTGAGTACCTGAGTTTTATCCGGATAGTGCTGCTGTCCTCTCTGTGTCCTCTCAGTGCAATTAGCTAGCTTGACGAGACTGTAACTAGTCGGCTGGTCTCTTGTCAGCCCAGCATTAGCTTTGCCAGCTCTCCAGGCTGCTGACACAGTCCCTCAGCGTCCTCAGGCCGTGAGGCGTTCCTCCGGCATTGCGGTACCTCTGGCCGGTTGGCGCGGTCAGCTTCACCGGCTTTCCTTGCCGCTGTAAGCTTTCAGCCTTTTTGGCTGTCCTTCCATATTCTCCTGGAGTAGCCGTTGGGTCTAACCTCAAAGGCTTTCACTAGTCGGCGGAGTTTGTTGATTTTTGGGGGTGTACATATAACAAGGCAAGACTGTGATGTCTTAACAGTTTTGGGATTTTGGAATTGGCCTGTTTTTCAGCTCCTGTCTCGGTCAAGATCAATACTGTTTGGTATTCTACTGGGCAGGAAAACACTTGCCAGTTACGCTGCGAAACTCGAGCCATATTAGTGTAAAATCCTGTAGTGTTACTCCACTGCCTCAGCCCACATGCTTCTCTACCTTCAGACGCTGCTTCTGGAGCTCTCAGCTTTTCAACAAATGCATGTGAAAAGCGTGTCCTTTAGGGGGGGCTTCAAGCGAGAATTGCACTTCCGGACTGTAGAGGGAGCCCAAGAGCAAGAAATACCACTTCTCACCTACTTCTGCTTTAGGTAAATGTAATTTTAGTACCACTGGAGTATTTACCTCATAAGCTACTGAAACTTTTACTTCAGTCACTTTCCATTAATATATCTTTTGTATTAAGTTACGCTTGCTTGGTAATTCTGTTCTGCAGCCGTGGTGTGTGAGCTGTGTATTGCCGGAGCGGACTGCTCATTTACCTGGAATTCTGCTAATCGCTTCTACAGGGACTGAAGCACCACTAATTAAACTGACATGGCGGGACAATACACGGCAGCGCAGAGGCCCTTGTTTCATTTACCCTGTTCTGTTGCTGCTTGTTTAATGCTTGTTTTTGTGTATGAGCACGCAATCACACACACACTTTTGAACGAGGCCACCTTTCTCTTGCTTGCTCAACTTAATAAAATTGGAGTGTGACCGACAAGCCTCCTGTGAGCTGGAAAACGTCTCTCTCCGTCCAGGACAAAAAAAAAACAAGGGCTATTGCTATGCAATGTCTGTGCTTGCCACGATACCACACCCAAAACAGCATTACAGAGGGCTAGGGGTGTGAGATAATATTGCTATATCGAAGTATTGCAATAGACAATATGTTCAAATGTTTGTGGACACCCCTATTTGAAGTTGCAACCACTGCTGACACAGTTGTACAGCCAATAGAATAGGACATGCACCTATTGCCTATATGCCTAAAGCCAGGTGTGGGCTAGTTTAGGGGTATAAAGCCCCTCCCACAGCAGCATTGAGCTGTGGAGCAGTGGAACAGTGTTCTTTGGAATGATGGTGCTTTTGGGGTGAGTTGAGGAGTTGGTCATAAGGTAAGGTGGTCATCATCATCATCCTCCTCCTGACCTCGCTAGCGCTCTCGTGGCTGAATGCAATCAAATCCTCACAGCAATGCTCCTCCGAAATCTAGTCGAAAGCCTTCTTCCCTGGACAGTAGAGACAGTTACTCCAACAAAAGTGGGATAAGCTCTTGTTTAACACCCTTAATTTAGTAAGAGACCATGAATGAGCGGGTGTCCCAATACTTTTGTCCAAATAGTGCACATTGCAGTGTATTGAGTTGTACCTCCTGTAGGTTCTTGCCAGTACAAAATGCTTCCTTTGTTCTGGCGGGACCAGCCTCCTCTTTATTGCATGCACATTGTGCAAATTACAGGAGGATAAAATGCATATTGATCTTTCAATTTCATCAAGAACGGCGCTGGATCTATACTGTAGCATGAGCTCATCAGCGAGGGACACCCTCTCCAGCTCCGGGACGATCTCTATTCATAACATTGATTCTGCAATCACATCCTCTGCTCTGACATTTCCACCACCTACAGCAGCAGCTTGCAGAGGCTGAGCTACACTCGGTCATGCCCAGGCAAATACTGAGCCCCATCTTTTCCATATCCTCGAAGCCCTCTCGTGTCGGAGTGATGGATGTAGGGCTTACCTGTGTTCTTTTCTCTCTGGCTGACTGTGAGACCAGACACTACTGGTCAGCCGGTCAGCTGAAATTCGTTAGTCATTCAGTGGCGTTTCAATTTGCTGCTCTTCTTCATCCAGCACACCAACAAACACACCGATCAGCCATAACATTAGTACCCCCTGCCTAATGTCGACACCTCCAACCTCCTTAGGAACTGACTCACTGGAACTGTTCACTTGCTGCCTGATATGTAGATCCACCTCTTGACAGATGAAGCCGCTGTAGTGGGCAGTGGTGGGTTAGAGCTCTGGGCTATTGATGAAAGGGTTGTGGGTTCGATACCTGGGTTCGGCAAGCTGCCACTGTTGGGCCCTTGAGCAAGGCCCTTCACCCTCTCTCTTGGCTGTGCACCGCTCTATAGGTTGTGAGGTTGGTGGAGCCTCCATGGATGGAGCCTTAGGTGCCCATGACCCTGTTGCTGCTTCACCGGTTGTCTTTTCTTGGAGCATGTCTGGTAGGTACTGACCACTGAATACCAGGTTAAAAAACCCACAAGACCTGCCTGATGTTTTGAAGATGTTTGGACTCTCTAGTCATCTAGAACATCACAGTTTGGTTCTTGTCAAAGCGTCTCAGATTCTTACGCTTGACCATATATCCATATATCCATCCCTTGCCAGAGGATCCCACTGTAGAAGATTCACCTGTCAGTGGTACTAATGTTATGGCTAATCTGTGTACGTAGTGCCTGAAAATATGCCTTATTGGTAACTGCTCATACTATAAGATATATAGATAAGTAATAATAATCAGTGATATGTCTTACCATATCGATTCTCTCACGCAAAAACGTTGTATCTCCATTTCTTTATTTATTGATTGATGGATTTGCGATTTTTCACTTTTGACATTAATTATTTAAATCTGCCAGTTGTTCTTTGTATTGTACCAACATTTCATGATGAATGGACCAATAGAACTGCTTCAGATTGGAAGTTGCTACTTTGGAGATACAAGGTTTTGCATGACCGAGACAGTCTGTTATATTATACTTATACTAAGTATAAGTATATCAGACCATGCAGTCAGACACTGTGGGAGGAGACGGTCAGTTTGAGCTGCAGTTCAGGCAGTTTCTGCTCTGAGCTAGGAGGCCAGACCCACCTACACGGTTAAACGTAGAACCTTTTGGAGGTTCTTCAGTTTGAAACTGTGGAGGAACCTTTGATGAACCTTCAAGAAAAGGTTTTTAGAAGATGTTCCTTAAAGGTTCCTCAAAGGACCTTAAGACTGGGAGGAAGTGGGGCTCCAGGCTTGTGCCTCTTCCCAATCTTCAGTTATTTCAATGAGGGTACGTTAATGTTAGTGTTAAGTTTATCAGACCATTCAGCGTTCTGATCTCAGCAGTGCACATTTTCTTAATTGGAAAATGGGTCATTAAATAAGTGAAGTCAGTGTCTCTGCATCACTTCCCCAGTTTTGTCTTTAATGATGCAACACTGCGTCCTCAGGGAAATAGTGGAAGATACAGTAATGGACTTGACTCAGGACCCTCTGATCATTCCAAGACGGGAGAGTTTAGTGCTACACCACTGGTCAAAAGTTTAAGGACACCCCCCAGTTCTGGCAGTGCTGTACGAACCAGACACGCATGCTTTTTCTGTTTGGCCCTCTCTGCAATGACTCCCTTACTTTCGACTCCACCTGCATCTCCAGGTCTGCTCACCACAGCTGAAACGCAGACCTGCTCCAGTGTTAAGCTGCTGAGCTTTGAGGTGTAGTCATGTGAGCCACCGATCACACAACCCCACAAGCAGTGCTAGGTGATTGCTAGATGTTTGCCATGGTATCCCAGGTGATTGCTGTGGTGTTGCTAAGTAAATGGTTGCTAGATGCCTGCTATAGTGTTGCTTTTATGTTGCGAAGTTAATACTAGATGGTTGCTGTGGTATCCCAGGTGGTTGCTGTGGTATCCCAGGTGGTTCCTGTGGTGTTGCTAAGTGATTTCTAGATGGTTGCCTTAGTATCCCAGGTGGTTGCCAAGTGGTTGCTAGACAGGCGCTATAGCGGTGCTAGGGTGTTGCTTTGGTGTTGCTAAGTGATTGCTAGATGGATGCCATGGTATCCCAGGTGGCTTCTGTGGTTGCTAGGTGGATGCTGTGGAACTAAGAAAAGAGCTCCTCTGCTGCTGAAGAGTTAGAATGCTCTTTTGCTAAGTGGTTCCTATGATGTTGCTATAGTGGTGCTAAGTGATTGATGGATGGTTGCCATGGTATCTTAGGTGGTTCCTGTGAATAAAGGCTTATTTCAACAAGCAGTCGTTGTTGCAAAGGCTGTTAATGTACTTTTTAAATATCATTTTACTTATTTAGTGTTCGTTATAATATTAACATTATCAAACCTGAAAAATATATTATACAATTAATATGATTAACCTAGAATTTGGAGTTTAGTGTAAAAATGTACAAGAACATTTCCTAAACAAGATATACTGACTAATAAGACGTGAAATAATAATAAAAAATAGATTCTTTTTACATACAAAATGGATCTTGGAGCTTTTAGTTAGGACAATATTTACTTGTTAAAAACTTTAAATGAAAGCTTAAATAGAACAAATGCACTGTAAACAAAAAAATAATAAAATTAAACAGGAATGACATTATGGGAGTCATGATAATGATAAAGGATGCATGATAATATCAGAATCTTATTACTATTGGCAGATCATTTCAGATGTGTGGATCTCTGTGGTATTTCACATCAATATTTGATAAATTTGTTTGTAAAAGTCCAGAAGAGCCGAATATTTAGGTGATGCTAAACTACTGTTGTTAAAATATCTACATTTTATTCATTTTACTGAGTTTATACACCTATAGAAATAAATGTGGGTTTAAATGTGGATTTAGTCACAAATTCGTTGTTACAAAATCCTTGTATCTCAATTTTTGCGTTTTTCACTTTTTGACATTTTGTGAATCTGGTAGTTAACTGGACCAATAGAAATGCTTCAAACTGACTTGGCTAAAACTGACTTTTAAAAAATTGAAACTTCAATGTTTTCCTTGTCTTTTTCCTGTAAAGTTGATATTGTTAGAAATACCAAGAATATTTTTCATGATTGCAACAATATGTAAGTCAGCATCCGCAGATATGCACAGGAAAAATATCGGCCCACGATTCTCACATCAGTGCATCCCCAGTTCTGATCATTAGAAAAGTTATGAACATTGCTAATGTTGATTAGCTGGCAGAACGATGACTGATTGGCCTTGGCTGGAGCGCTGCGTTAATGAAGAAAGCCTGCTCAGTGCCAGAGCAGCATGTGGATGCTTTTACCCTTTCAGTATAATGGACCTCACCTCCACATCCTCTGCATAATTACACACCTGATCAATCGTCTGCTGTGTTGACTGTGTGTTGACCCTTAACTGGCAGAAACGGATGAGAATCGATCACTTAAGTCCTTTGGCTTTCTTCATTCGCTGGCTGCTGGAAGCCAGCAGGCCACAAATAGCCCAGCCTGTCTGGCCGTGAGCGATTCGGCGGTGCCGTGCTGTGCTAGGGGCCGTTTTCCCTCACTCAGCCCTCACTCAGCCTTATGCTTAACTTATGCCTGTGTCAGGAGCTACCATATGGCCCACCAGCCCAGTGACCGGCCTGCCTCTCATTTACAGGAACAAGCCCCTCTCATGCGTTCACCTGTGGCCGGGAGGATGATTAATTGGAGTGTACCGGATTATTGGCTTCATTGAGCCCTGGACTGCAGACCTCAGATAATTGCGCTGAGGTGCAGCAGGGCGCGTTCGGAGCCCCTCATTTTTTCCGTCCTTTTCACAGGCTGGCACCAGAAGGATTTACTTGTCCTGCCGTTATTGTTGTTGTTATCATTGAACTGCAGGAGAAAAACAAGTTTTTTGGCCCGACGGGGATTTTCAGGTGTAGCTGATAATCAGTGCAGGGTGGGAGTGAGCGGGGGGTTTGAGACTGAGTCAATGGGAACGGCTGCAGATAAACCACAGCTCAGGATTACCGGGGCTGCATCATGTTCAGAAGCTGCAACAACAAACAAGCTAGCTCAGATCTTTAAAATGCTATCTGTCCGTGCTGTGCTGACTCTGCCAGTCAAAAGTTTGGATGGAAGTTGTGGGGGTTGTGGTTGGGTTGGGATACATTTTATTAAGACAAGTTAAAATATATACCACAGCAGCACCCGCCTACTAGGCTGATATACTGTGTGTGTGTGTGTATTTTTCCCTGGACAAATTATTATTCATAGTGTACAGTACATAGGATATGTAGTAAATGGGTCACACAGCAGATGTACATGATTTGCTAAAAGCAGTGATTGCATTTGGGTGTGAAGATAGTAGCTGAATCTGCAGATGTATGGAAGCTTACGGTCATACAGGTCTACCAGCAGTGGCAGAAATCCCAGCCTGCAGGAAATTCTCCTCATTCTTGAGCAGAAGTGAGTGAAGGCCTCTTGCATGCCTCTTTCCTCCATATGTTTATGGCCTACAGGTCCCTGTGGAGTGTTCTTTCAAAGGTTGGTGGTGAAGAACCTGCGCTGACTTCTAGAAGAAGGTCTTGCCTGGAAGCAAAGCCATTTTCCTTCACAAGCCGTGAAACATGCCGGCGCTCCCTGTGTGTCTGTTTTTCATCTCTCTGCCACAATTTCTTGCAGGCTGGGTTTTCTGCCACTGCTGGTAGACCTGTATGACCATAAGCTTCCATATTCCTGCAGATTCAGCTCCTTCCTTCATACTGTGGTCTTTGGCCACACCCCAAATGCAGCCACTCCTTTCAGCCAATTGTTAACTGTATCTGCTTTGCGACCCATTTTCCACACGTCCAACCAGACCCCCACTGCACTGTACCTCCCGTCATCATTGAGCAGCGCCATCTGCAGGAGCCTGAAGTTATTACCACTGTAGACACGCGAGGTGACTAATTCTTTTAATTCCGGGGTGCTTTTATTTATTTATTTATTATAATGATGCTCTTTGTTTCTTGTCTTACCATTGCCCATTTCTGGTCTTGGTCACTACTCTAAGACAGTGTGTTCTGGCCTTGGCCCTGACCAAGTCTTGTCTCTGATGGTCTTCATTAACACTACAGGCTTGTAAAAATGCCAGTGTTCCTAAAATCATTCATGTTCTGCCCTTTCTCATTCATGTTTTAATCCATATATTTGATCACATGTAGTACTGGTGGTTATGGACTCCTGTGACATTTTAGGACAGGACTCATTATACTGAAATGGAAAATAGTCAAAACAAGAAGAAACCCTCAGCGGATGTGTCCAAACTTTTGATGCACCATGCATCAGGTAAACGAGGACAAATCGGAACAGGTCGCGGCCGGCCTGTTAGTCAGGTCGATTTCAGTACGTGACCGAGTGATTTGTTGCTTGCATTCACAGACAGGTGGTATAGATTTTATCCCCTTACTTGGAAGACTCTGAGCACACCAGTTGACGCACACTAATGGACCGTCACCCGGCCAAATCAAAACATGGTCATGGTTGCCTCGCAGGACTCTGAACCCTCTAGCAACTGTTCATGTGTTGTGCAATTCAGCTGCAGCTACAGGGCAGTTATTAGCTGGTCAACCACCAGTTTGACCTTGGAGCAAGTAAACAACCTCTACCTTCTGACAAATTCACCTCGGCTTCATCAACTCTCTGCAAGAAAAGCACATTGATTCCCACGAGTCTACGCTTCACCTTTCACACAGTGCCAGCCTCCCATTACTTTCCTACCTGACATTTGACCTCTGGAGTGCTTACGGTCATTGTGGTTACGGTCAGTACTACATTACAGCTACGACTGAGTCATCCTGTATTTAGTTATGTAGTGAAATATACTTGCAACCTTCTGAACTGACATACGCTAAATGGACAAAAGTATTGGGACACTTGCTCATTCATTGTTTCTTCTGAAATAAAGGGTTTATCCTGCCTTTGTTGGAGTAACTGTCTCTACTGTCCAGAGAAGAAGGCTTTCTTCTAGATTTTGGAGGAGCATTGCTGTGCTGTGAGGATTTGGTTGCAATCGAAATAAATGTAATTAAATGTAAATGTAAATAATTATACAGTTTTTTTTTACCAAACTGAGATACAGTGGGAAGCGATATTTGAGTTAGAAGCACATTTAACTAAATTAGGAAGTAAGAGTTTGGTTGGATGTGTATGGTGTGCGGCCTTCCTCTTAAAGAATGCTCAAGTCCCCAATCAAGACTTTGCTGGACAGCTGTGAGCGTACTTACTACCTCAGCACGACTGGCAGTGACCGCTGATCAGGAGTTTAAAGGTTCAGGACTCTTTTCTCGCCTCTGTTCGGCTGCCAAGCACAAAAAAAGGCTTACTGGCACAGGTGAAGTGACCATGCCCTGTGCTTTGGACTGAATCTCCTGGCTGATTGATTTGGATAATAGGAAGTGTGACTCAGATTTCTGGCCTGGGCTCCAGCTTATTGTATCTGCAGTGTCCTCTGGGCTGATCTTTGGCTAACATGGACTATTCCACACATGAGCTAATGTGCTCCTCTCTCACTACTACCGTGTTCACTGTTGACAAAGGAGTGTGTGTGTAAGTGATTCACTAGTTGCTGATTTACAAATGTGGAATTTTACCGCGCTCTGTGCTGTGCTATTACTAACGCCGGTCTGTGTTCACTGTAGTGATGATAACTGAACAAGCTCCTACAAGATCCAACCAGTGACTGATTCTCTGGATTCTGGCTTATTTCAGAGTCCTCGTTCTCCTGAATTCTTTTAGGAATACTAGGGGAAATCAAGTGATGTAGCAATTAGGGAAGATGGGATGCTGGTATCAACGTTAATATACACAGATAAGCCAAAATATTATGACCATCGACCTAGTATGATTTTGGTCCTTTGCATCTCACCAAATCAGCTCCCTCTACAAGACCTCTGAAGGTGTTCTGTGGTATCTGGGACCAACACAGGAACAGCAGGACTGACCGGACTAGACCACCGTGTTGAATTACTCCAGGACCCAGGCTTGTGTGTGCATTGTAGGTTCCTTTTGGCTTTTGATAGTGGACAGGGGTTAGCATGGGTGCTTAGACCACGTTGTGGCTGTTTAACCCCATACACAGCAGCAGGGGGTTTGACACATTCCTCCTGTAACCATTATTAAATATTTATGGGACTTGTATCACAATCCCCCTGCTGTCGGTTTGGCCCAGACAGGACAGCCTTTGTTGCCCTTGTGCGTTGATGAGCCTTGGGCGGTTTATGGATTGTCCTTCCTCAGACCACTTTTGATTGGCACCCGCACTGCTGGCCAATTCACCGTCTTTTTTTTTCTTTAACCATATAAACAAGACTCGAGTTATATGGACAAAAAAAAACAAATAGACCATTCTTGGCTCAGTGAGTGAAGGCATGTTTGAAAGGGGGGGGAAGTGCAGAATTTAATGAAAAGAAGACTTTTCCAACTGTTAAGCATGATGTGTTAGAGCCAGTAGCACAGGGAAATTTTTACTGGTAAAGGAATCAATCTGTGGATGGACCTCAAGAGAGCAGAGCAGCAAGATGGGCCAAGAATCTCACAGAACTAGAAGCCTTCTTACAGGAAGAGTGGGCGAAAATTCCCAAAACACTATCTGTCCGTCCTTACAGGCTATGATAGCTGCCAAACGTGGGGTTACGAAGTACTGGCCATGCAAGTTACCCAAACTTTTGCTTTGAGCTCATCTTTCATATCTTTTTATTTTGATATTGTAAAAGATTGATGTAGAATCGGGCAATCTTTTACTCACTTTTGCGTATAATTACAGTAACGGTATGGACAAAAGTATTGGGACACAGCTCTTAATCTCTGAATTCAGGCATTTCAATCAGTCCCATTGCTACAGGTGTATAAAATCAAGCCCCTAGCCCTGCAGTCGGCCTTTCTTACACGCATTAGTGAAAGAATGGGAGGTTCTAATAAGCTGATAAGTCTGATAAGACCTGCCGCTGGTAGAGATGCCTATGGGTTTAGAATGGGAGATCATTAAAAATGCACCTGTAGCTATAATGTGTAGGTGTCCCAATACTTTTGTCCATATGCTACCTTCTGACCAGGGGTGCCCAAACTGGCCAACAGGACCCAACACCTCCTTTTCCTGACCGAGCTCGGAATGAACGAAGCAGGGCTGTGTCTCGCCTTGAGCCGACTCCGCATTAACCAAGAACTTGGCTCGAAATCTGGGTTGCATATTTCAGACCATTATCTAAATTGAGGTGTGTGTGTGTGTGTGTGTGTGTGTGTGTGTGTGTGTGTGTAACCAGACAGAGCAGAACACTCCTGCTTGGCCAAAAAACAGCTGGCAGTGGAAATTTAAGCATCCTAAATACGTGACAGAGGCTTCAGCGCCACACATCGGCACATTTCTTGGAGCTGTGCAGAAGTGGCTCTTGGCCCGGACGAACCTCACTCTGATGCATTGTGAAGAGCAGCACATAAATAGTGGCAATTTATTTGCATGCGGCTCTGGGGAAATGCTGCACTGCCTCGTCCCCCAAAACGAGGACTTGTACCGGGACACTGCGGAGAAACAGCACACCTACAGCAGGAATAACTGCTGCTTCAGACAGTTCAAATAAGGGCTTTATATGGCGTCTAATGACAATAGTGGAGCATGTCTCCTGCCCAAGACAGTAGGTAAATTGCAGTATTGTGGGACACCTAAGCTCTTTTTGATGTAGATCGTCCTCAAATAAATAAAGTGGTGTTGTCTTCTCAAATGTCCAGTCTTAGATGAGGGTGGAGCAATCTTCAATCAGGAGGTAGATCACCCAGAAGAGCACCCAGAGGACAGTGACCGTGTTAAAGTTCTAGATTATTATAATTATTTAGAACAGGACATTTTTATGATTTGTAAAAAATCATACACAATGTCCAAATGTTTGTGGACACCCCTTCTAATGAATGCATTTAGCATATTAGTCTGTACTGCCAATAGAATAGGACTCTCTGGAGCAGATAAACAACTTGAACCTATTGGCTCCATGCTGCCTAATACCAGGCTTGGGCTAGATGGGTATATATAAAGCCCCCCAGGCATTGAACTGTGGAGCAGTGGAAGAACTGTCTTCTCTGGAGCAATGGATGGTGCTCAATCCAGTACGTTTGGGACAAGGTGGGGTGATGATCATCCAGCATCCTAAATTCACTAACGCTGTTGTTGCTGAATGCAATCAAATCCTCGCAGCAACTCGAAAATCTAAAAATCTAGTAGAAAGCCTTCTTCCTGGACAGTAGAGACAGTTACTCCAACCAATGCAGGATAAGGCCTTTATTTTTTAATACCTTTGATTTCGGAAGAAACAATGAAGTTGAAGTTAAGCGGGTGTCCCAATACTTTTGTCCTTATAGCGTATATGCTCATTTGGCAAGAATCCTTCACATGTTGGTTAATGCTGGGGAAATCCATATTGTATAAAGTAGAAGAGCTGCTGTTTGTTAGGACGAACAGCACATGTTGAGTATTTTTCCGCTGCTTTACCGAAGTTCTAACAGTAAAATCAGTAGGAACATCCTGTTTTTGCCTCAGTCTGAGACGGTCTCTTTCCACCGACAGCAAGAATGAAGGCTGTTCAATGGGAGGAATGTTCCCTCGCTTTCTCCATCTGTTTTCATCCTTTACAGCCAAGGAGCTGCTGGCTTCCTACTGCAGGCAGTCTTAGGAGTCTTATTCCGTAGGGATGCTTCCATATGGGAATTGTGGGCTGATGCCAATATCTGACATTTTCCATGTACATGTCTGCACATTCATAAAAATATAGGATCTGGGTCTAAATCCACCTGGATGTGCAGTAGAGAGAAATATACCCTTTATTAGTGCAGTTAGAAACAGCAGTAGTCTTCTAGAGCTCAGTATGTACAGTACTAGGTAAAAGCTTTAGGCATCTGTGTATATACACACTAATACTAACACTCCTACAGAAAGTGGTGGTGGAGGTTCTCCATCACTGTGTTCATCATTACAACATCTCCAAAGTTGAGAACATCTCCTCATGGAGTCTAGTATTATTTAGAGTTCTCCTCAGATCAACACCTGGTTTGGTGGTAAATCAGGGCTTAATGAAGGTAAATCAGGTGAGCTGCTGCTGCTGCTGCTGATGGAGTTGAACACATCCTCCACGCTGTGCTGGCTGGACTGTGGAGGGGGCGTCCAGGAGAAACCTGGAGGAACCGAGCTCTGTTCTTCAGACTAGCTCACCAACAAGATTTCACTACTTTCTTTCTTCAGAATGAGAAGCTCTTGTTTCTCCTTTTTACTGGATTTATGTTCACCTGCTTTATCTGTTCTGATCAGATCTGGAGCTTCTACAGTAGAAACTCATATATCTGAGAGAAATTGGATTTGGATTAGGTGCCTAAAAGTTCTACACGGTACAAGCAGTTTTCTGCTGACGCAATTCTTTAATCAGCGCTCTGAGACAATTTGGGAGGTAGTTTAAACACCTGGATGTGATGTTTACATACAATGTCCTCAAAAGAAATGATGTAACTCTGCATAACCCCAGTCATATTAGTGTAAAATCCTGTAGTATTACTCCACCGCCTCGGTCCACATGCTTCTCTACCTTCAGATCAAGCTTCTGAATCTCTCAGCTTGTCCAGAAAGGCATGTGTACAGCTGTCTGTGCATGAGGGGGTGCTCAAAGTGAGATTTTGTATTTACAGCAGTGGCGTAAAAGTGGATTACTCTCCCCAGCTGTAGGGGGAGCCCAGGAGTACAATATAGCAATTCTTGCATCAAGTTTAATTTAACACCTCATTTAATTTATTACACTCTTAAAAATAAATGGTGCTACGAAAGGGTTCTTTGAGTGATGCCATAGTAGAACTATGTTTGGTTCAATGTAGAACCCTTTTTGTAAGTAAGAACCTTTTCTTTACAGTAATGTTTTGAGAGAAGTCAATGTAAAGGTTATTCATTCTTGCCTCTTCTCTAGAATTTTAGCTCTTTATGGAACCAAAAATGGTTCTTCTATGGCATCGCTCGAAGAACCTTGCCAGAAATGCCAGTAGCAGTAGTGCTTTTTCCGTCCGATAAAAAGTCCGATAAAAAACCCGAAAAAAAAACGAACTAGCATTGTCCAAACTTTTGATGGGAAGTGTGCATGTTTACACACTCAGACAAGACAGCCTGAGGTCCTTTCTTTAATGCTCCTCCTCAGATGGACGGACTCCATGACCGCATCTGGGCTGGCGTAGAGGAATGCAAATACACATATCTGGGCCTTTGTTCAGAAAACATTTAATCTCCGGCAAAAGCAAACCCCCCGTTCTGGCAGCGTGGACCATGTTGGGTAATGTGTTTGGTTTCCATTCCTGTGCTGAATAGTTTCCACAAGGCTGGAATGCAGCTTTACTGCACTCTTTACACAAAGCAGAGTAAGAAGATGGCATTTCTGAGGGCCCCTGGCCTTTCAGAGCCCATGCTCAAGGAGCGTCAGCAAAGGGTACCTCCAGCATTATTGGTGAGAGTCTGCTGGAGCACAAGAGATTCAGAGCAGAGCAGGTGGATTATGAAGAACCTGAAGGTTAAGTGAATGACTGCAGGAGGAGATCTGTCCATCTGTCAGTTTACTGCACCCTCGATCTTCATGGGCAGATCCTGACTATAACTGGGGTTGTGGGCATTCCTCACTGCTGTCCAGGCACCACCTATAGTTTCCCAACACAGTCCCTCAAGTTCTCATTAAGGATTGGTGTAGGGCATGTATCTTGTTGAATAACCTGGGAGATGTTTTGGCAGTAGTTGCCAAAAGTATCCGGACGATCAGATGATCAGCTTACTGAATCATGAACATGCTGTATCAGAATGGCTTGAGTCCTCTCACTTTACACTGAACATTTAAAAAAGGTCATGAGCGAAGTCGAGAACATCAAGTCCAACTCCTCCATCTCATCAGTTGCTTTAGATTCATGAGGAAGAGCTTATCCTTTAGCACAGCACAGCTCTTTATGCATGCCGTTATATTTTCACATTTATCATATTGTATCAGTTCCTGGTCACAAGCCTCACAGTCAACTATATAAGACCCTTCATATCTGCATAAAATCATTGCAAAATATTTGGACAAAAAAACAAAACTGAAAAATGAGCTGGTCCCATTTGTTACGTCTTTTAGGCTGAGCTCTGGAAGCTTTATAAGCTTTAAAGCTGATTTTACATGCCTACATGTTCCTACAGGCTCCTCTTTGCTTGGTGAGTATGTAAAACAACAGTAGTGCTCCAGCAGAGTTCTTGCACAGGCCTCAGTGAGTGGTAATTGTCGTATTGCGACGTGTAAAACCTCATTTGGACAATCAGCGTTCTCCGTTGAGGAGCTACACATACATGGTTTAACCGTTGAGTTGAAAATGCAAACCAATAGGGTACCCATAGGGGCAGTGGTGGCTCAGCGGTTAGAGCTCCGGGTTTGATACCCGAGCTTAGCAAGCTAGCACTGTTTGGCACTTAAGAAAGGTCCTTCACCCTCTCTGCTCCCTGGGTGAAAATACATGCACCTTTACCTTTTTACCTTTATAATATTCCTGATTCCAGCAGAGGTGTTAAATTATGGCTAAAATAGGAATGTCATTGCACTTGCACTTTAGTATTTTTCAGCATTTCATTATATTTGTTTTTGGGTTGCATTTTGGCTTTTATCATTTAGTTTTTTTATTTATTTAATTATTTATCATTTCATTATATTTAGTTTTGGGTTGCATTTTGACTTTTTGTTATTTAGGTTTTATTTATTTATTTATCTTTTCATTTTATTTATTTTAAGGTTGCATTTTGGTATTTTGTAATTTAGTTTTTATTTATTCATCATATTATTTTATTTATTTTTGGGTTGGATTTTTGACTTTTTGTCATTTAGGTTTTATTTATTTCTTTATTTATTTATCTATCATTTTATTATATTTGCTTTTGGGTTGCATTTTGGCTTTTTGTCATTTAGTTTTTGTTTATTAATTTATTTATTTATCATTTCATTATATATTTTTTGGTTGCATTTTGTCATTTAGTATTTTATTTATTTATTTATTTATATGTTATTTGTTATTTCAAATCTCCCAAGTGCTGTAAATTGGCATTTTGCTATAAACGCTAAACACTGTGCATCTGGTTCCTGTGCATAATAGCATGTTGTAGTTTTAATGTCTCTCTATTGTCCATGTGAACCAAACCAACAAACATCTGTGCGTCTGAGGCACTGGTTTGTCCTGACACTGTGTAAATTTTCCCAGGCATTTCATGATGGCTGTAATGAATACCCACATTTCAGGGTATTCAGTTAGCGGTGCAAACCCCTATCTTTTACAAGCGCAGTCTTGCAGTGCTGCAACTCTTTGGCATTAAGCAGGCTTCCAACACCTCTGAGGTTCCTTGTACTTTGAAGTCGGAGTGAATTAGTCATCATGGTTTTTTCCGCCACCCTAGGAAGCGCGGACTGTGGGTGGTTTACTGGAAACACAAAGGGCAAAGCCGCGGCAGGCAGCGTATCTGCAGCCTTCCACTGCAATTAACCCGTGTTTAAGCGGCGAGAGCTCTTTATTCAGCTGAATGTAAAAGCTTCTTTGAAGTTCCTGAAACGTGCTTTCCTTGTTTTCATCCAGAGGCCCAGGTCAGGCGCTAATAACCCATCCAAATGAACCTCAATGCATGTTTATGAATTCCATGCACAGAGAAATCTTAACGTTGGCTCTCTTCCCTGTCCCTGGCAGATGGAGGCCTACCTCGCCTCCGCATTTTCCATCACTCGTGCGCCCTGAAGAAGGACGAGGGCCCGTGCAAGGCGGTAAAGGACAGATTCTACTTTGACATCGACACGGGTCGCTGCGAGCAGTTTGAGTACGGGGGCTGTCAGGGCAACGCAAACAACTTCGAGTCCTTGGAGCAGTGTGAAGAAATGTGCGTGGTGAAAGGTAAGGCATTCTTGCTTATTTATGTACTTCAGACGCAATCCAAGGTGAAGCCTCAGAACCCGGTGGTGGAGGGTCACCGCCTGGTACGAGAAACCTTGAGAAGAACAGAAATAGCTTTCAGAAGATGCAGCGGATTGCAGTCACTCTTTCAGGAGTTCCTTTTATATTTAATTGGGGGGGCGGCGTTGACACTCCGTCTGCCACAGATTTTCAAGCTGACTGAAACTTTTTTTTTTTTATTAACTTGGATCAAAATAGATCAAAATAGATTTAATAATATTGCAAATATTATTAAAATACTGGAATTAGTAATTAAACTTTTAAATCTAAAAAGTTACTACCTACTTAAAAATGTCACTGCATAATTATGAAGACCTTTAACCAGAATTAAATAATTAATAATATAGTTTGGGATTAAAGTATTAAGAATTGTAAAAATTGAAAAATTCAAATAATATTTGAAATGATAAAAAAAAATCCAATTTAATTAATTAAAAAATTGCACTTTTTAAAAAGCTCTTCTTTCAAATATGTTTGAGGAGGAATATTTGGTCTATTTATGTCTATCAAAGCAATAAATTCCACAGTTTAATAGTTGGGTATGCACAGTAAACAGGCAGTTACACTGTACAAGATATTAATACACAAGAAAAAACAATACAATATAAGCTCAGTACTACAAAGATAATTAAACTAAAGACATAATTAAAACGTACATATAAAGAGGTAGATCTACATAGGTAGAGTATGGCTAGCATGGCTGTATGGTATTGCTCAAGAGCAAGGCAATATTGTGCAAAGAGCATTGCTGTTGTAAACAGTACAATCACCGAAGCAATCAGTGTAATAAGTGTAGTGTGTACGCATATTTGAGTATATTTCGATTTTATTCATATTTTTGATTTACTGAGAAGAACTGCTGTATCAGTAATTGGTAGCATTATGAAAGTGGCCTTAAATTAATTCCTCCGCCAGAGTTTAAAAGTTGACACATTTAGTGGTGCAGCTTTCCTAGCTAAAAATATAGTAATTGGACACATTTTAATTAGTGTTTTATTTGGTCATGGCTTTCCCAGATAGCTGACTACAAAGAACAACCTAGATCATTTAATGCAGATTAATTAACTTTCTTAGCATTTCTGAGGAAAAAGGCCATCTCATTTCATTCTGGAAACTGAAGAGAAAACTTTAGGCAGATGTTGCTGCTTTGTTGGTCTACTAAAGAAAATTAAAAATTAAGTGCTGAGCAGCAAAAAGAGCAAGGTTGCCCAACAAAGGTGTTTTAAAATCAGTGATGTACAAGAAGAAACAAAGGCCCTAGTATACAACCCTGAGGGACTCCGCAAGCAATAACCTCAGAGCTTGAGAAAGTCCCCATTGTATCCATTCTATCTTTAATATATAAAAAAGCCATGATCTCCAGTATTAAATGCTTTTGAGGTCCAACATGACCATGGCATCGAACACAATTGACCACATCTACCTCTTTTCTGATCGGATCAGTTTAACGCAACAGACACGTTTCCGTAGTGCGAGATCTTCTAAATCCAAACTGAATTAAATTAAACTCATTCATCATAAATAATCTTACATGAATTTGGAACTTGAATAACTTTTCATAAGCAATTGTACTGTCTGTAATCCCCCTCCATCTGATTTACAACTGTCAATATCTTGAGGGCAGTAAAATGTGACTTTCACACTGTGTACACCCCATAGTCCTGCCTTTATAGGTTTGGCAAGAGTTCACAATCAGGGTGTTGCCCTTTTTGTAATAAACTCATAAAGGATAATGACTAAAACACAGCTTGTCACCATAGCTGCACAACTAAGAGCTGGTTACGATACACACAGTGGATGAGTAGAGATTAAGCTTTAGGTGATATTGATTAGGACAGTGTTTCCTAATCCTGGCAATCGTTTACATTTCAGTGTTCAGTTTGCAACAACACAAATAACTTATCAGATAATGGAAGACATGGAAGTTCGATTCCAGTCCAGGAGGGCCAGAGTTCACCACAGTTGGCTACTACACCTGGTAATAAATACTTAAGAGTAGTATTTGAGAAGTCTGTCTGTCTATTTTAATGATTAATGATGATGAGAAATTATAACTTAAATATTTAATTAATTTATTTATTTAATTATAGCTTTTATGCTGATGTACACTCAACATCTATTATTGGCTGCAGATTTACTGTGATAAACAATAATATCATGATCTAAGAAGGTGGAGTCTAACTGAATAACAGTGCAAATGTTCCAAAATGCTTTGCTTGAAAACGTTCAGCAAAGATGCCTTTAAATGTCCTATATTATTGGCACCACTTTGATGTTGCCATCCAATATGTGGAAACACTGCAAAAGTTGCAGAATCAGAGCCTCTCCACCTCTTTATATACTATATAACCCACCTCTTCAGCCGACGGCACTGTAGCTTTACCCATTCACATCATTAATGAGTTCACCACAGACTGCCTTTTAAATAAGTCATGATACAAGGTAGTCAACCAAAAAGGAACTCATTAACATTTGCTTAAAGGCAAGTAACAAAAACTAAAAACTAAGATGGTTCTAGAACCATCTAGAACCAAATGAGATGGTTCACCATAGCTGCAAGTTTAGTGATGCTGAGTTTGACTGAAAGCAAGAGCAAGCAAACCTGGATGAGCCAGTCCACTAAATGAGCCCGAAAACACTGCTGCGACCATTCCCTCGACTCTGTGCTCTCAGATATGAGGCTTTATCCTCTTTTTTAACTTATGTGAATCAAGCCTAAGTTAGCTGGAACAAGGCCTGTGCTGTGGTGCCCAGCAGAACCGGCCTCCCAGTTCCTCCCAACATCAGTCACTCGACTTCGCTCTCAGACACCAGTTCTAATGGTCAACACTTGAGTCGTAGCTCCGCAGTTAGTCAACAGCAGCTGCTCTGGGCCTTCTGATACTCAATGGAGGCGTAGCTGAGCTAGTTAAGCAAGGGCTAGCTTAGCAAGTGGCTGCAGATCCAAAACCAGGAGGGAAAAAACATTAAATTCAGTTTTCTGTTGCTCGATCATTAGACACCAGACGCTCGAGTCGTTCTCGTCCAGACGTTTAGAAGTGGGGTTTCGGTCAGACAGACTGTTGTCCTGCTAACTGAGCTAATGCTAACCAGCTTCTCTCTCCTGATTCGGAGCAGCTTAACATTTGTAATGGTCAGATTATTGTGGGACATCCAAGTCACGTTTAAGAAGCTCAGCGCTTGTGAATGTATTTTTTAATATATTATATATTTTTTATGTTTTTATTAAAGGCACTAACAAATCAGCATCATCTACACAAATAAAAAGGCTGCACCAGCAAGCTGCTTTAAAATCATCAATATACAAGACAAATAATAAAGTCCCTAGTATACAACCCTGAGGGACTCCACAGGCAATACCCTTAGAGAGCTTGAGAATGTCCCCTTTATCCCTACTCTTTGAGATCTTCCAGTGAGATAGGACTCGTTCCACTTAATGGCAGTGTCCCAAAAGTGTAAGGCATTAAAGTGAGGTTGGAAAATGGTCATGTAGAAATGAATCACGGCTGTTTTGGTGCAGAAAACTACACAAAGGCCAGAGTGGACGTCAGAGGAGAAATGGAAAACAAGACAAATGCTGGATATAGGCCATTTCAAAAGGCTTGATAAAAACTTTCTCTGCAAAAAGGCATAAAAAAGATAAGAAAGGTAAGAAACAGACCTTGAAAGTTCTCTAAATGAGACCACCAGGGGAATTTATATAACGTATGATTGTCATGCAAATTGCACTGCCAAGAAGGTATATTTTAATCAATTATTATTTAATCAATTGATTTATGAACTGTGGCCTCCCCACCGAGGAGTTTAATCAAGTTTGATTGAGCACTGAAATGACCGAACTGGGCTGGACCTGGCCCCTCTAGGCCTGAATCTTAACATCTCCTGACCTAGGAGGTTTAAAATGGGTGCGATACAACAAAGGAAATAGTGATATGTGGTGCAGGGACGCTCCAGGAGCAAAGTCAACAATATATATCAGAGCTGTGGCTCGCAAAAGCTGCTCAGATGATGAGTTGAACATTACTGCCTTTCAAACAAAGGCGCATAATTTTTCTTGGCTTCCTAATAAAGTAAAAATAGCGTTGGTCCTTGTGGGAGAACATTTGTTTGTAATGGAATAACCTACGTCAACACAGCCCATTTTCTCACTGCTGTAAATAATTCATATGCTGAATTACACAGTGATGGATACCCCTGCATCTTATAACTGGTACTGTGATTCGTGACTCAGTTCCATATTGGCGTAATGGACCCACAGCTTCACCAAAACAAGGTCAACATTACCAACACTTGAACACTTGAAAAACGAGAGAGCTTTCTGAGAGAGCTGCTGAAATGATTGCTAGAATCAAACCCCCCCGTCAGACTCAGGTAGACAGGATGCAATCGCAGTTAGACGTCTTCAAGGCAGGAGTGCAAACACGAGATACAGATACCAGATGACAAACTACAGGGTCAGAAAACGGGAAAACGGGCAAACGGGAGCATACCGAGAGTCCAGAGTCAAGATCACAGCAAAGGTTGAAACTGAATACATAAAGTGCTCAGTAGAAACCAGACTCTGGAGTGTTGGTAGATAGTTGGGGGCGCTGTGGAAGTGCACTGATTGGTAACGGTCACGCTCTGAAATCAGGTGGGATAAAAAACAAGCCCACCATAGCTGCAAGCTGCAAGCCAGAGCAAGCAAACCTGGATGAGCCAGTCCACTAAATGAGCCTGAAAACACTGCTGCGACCATTCCCTCGACTTTTGTCCTCTACACTTATGTGAATTGAGCCTCGGTTAGCTGGAACACGGCCTGTGCTGTGGTGTTCAGCCTGTTAGCTACCATATCTAAGCCTCGATAGTCGGCTACGAGTCCAAACCCAGCAGAACCGGCCTCCCAGTTCACCTTTCTGTTCCTCCCAACACCAGTCACTCGACTTCGCTCTCAGATACCAGTTCTAATGGTCAACACTTGAGTCGTAGCTCCGCAGTTAGTCAACAGCAGCTGCTCTGGGCCTTCTGATACTCAATGGAGGCGTAGCTGAGCTAGTTAAGCAAGGGCAGATCCAAAACCAGGAGGAAAAAACCATTAAATTCAGTTTTCTGTCCTTCAAACAGCAGCTGCTCGACCATTAGACATCAGACGCTCGAGTCGTTCTCGTCCAGACGTTTAGAAGTGGGGTTTCAGTCAGACAGACTGTTGTCCTGCTAACTGACCTAATGCTAATTGCTAGCTTCTCTCTCCTGATTCGGAGCAGTTTGACAGTTGTAATGGTCAGACTGACGGTTTAACATTTATTAGGTAAATGATTTTATGTTTATAATGATTGTTTGCTCATAAGGTCGATGAGAACATGGCTATACCACTGAGGGAGACCCTGAGGACAAGGGAAATGAACATGCCTGAGCCGAGATGGCGAGAGGAACATTTGGCGAGGCGGAAAAACTTTTGGGGCACAAACTGAGGAATGTAATGTCCTGCTCTCTTTCCTGGATACAAAAGAGGACAATTGTTCAGCAAAGCCAGAGCCACACTGGGTTATTTACTGCCCTGTGGTTTGGTGAGTCATATCTCATTACAGCTTCTGGAGAGGCTCGTCGTGAATCCGACAGACTCCTGCTAGGCCGCTGTTCCCGAACCCCTGCTAGAGGTCAGCACAATAATGGCTGCAAAATGGGCCGTGTCATGTGATGAGGGAATAAGCCACAATCTCATCTGGGCTTAAGGCTTCAGCCACTTCCGCATTGAGAGGAATGGAAAGTGCCGTCCGCAGCAGATTTGGGCTTAACGGTACGTCACTTCACAGGATGAGAGTGTGGCTCCAACATGCTTTGGACAGATTGTCTAGCCGAGCCCCCACAGAGCCTGAAGGGGACGCGGCCACAGCGCTCTGGTTCTGCAGTGCTATGTGAGAGACCGAAGCCAGCTGTCTTGATGCCTCGCTGAGTGTTCGGCCTCCTGAGTCAGTGTGTTAGAAGGCTGCGATTTGAGATGAAGGTACCTGTGGAACTAATCAAGCTCAACCAGCTCAACGCCAAGATGCCACTAGGTGACTGGAACAGCTGGGTTTTTTTGGGGGGGGGTTTTGATGATGAATATGATCTCGATCTCGCTGACCTTTCTGTTTTAACCAGTGCCCTCTACCTGCTTTCTACACACTGTTGAATGCAGAGGTTCTTCAGAGAGCTCTGATTAGGAATCATAAGTTCCTCTTCTAAGCTCTGGGACACGTTCACTTGCTTTCAGATGCTGGGCGAGGTTATCTGCTCTAACGCTCAGCAGATAATAAGGCAGTAGGACAACACTATTGGAGGCTGCATGTCTCCATCTAGTGGACGAAGTGGTCAGAACATGCAGGATGCCATGCTCCAGGTTCTCTCGTGATTGGCCCATTTTCTGAGTTCTATTGCCAGATTCCATTTCCTCGGAAATATTGAGAGTGCAGTAGTGAGTCTGAGAACGGCAATGTCCTTGAGAAACCGGTCAGGAACACACAGCCAAATTAAGAGCTCCATCAGGGGAAATGTGAGGCATCCCTCAAACAAGCCTCGTTTTCTATTAGATATTTTTCCTTTTCTTCCCCACACATCTCCCAAGGTGGTGTGTTCCCGGGGAACTGCCGTGATGCATTATTCATGTGGATTTGTGCGTGCGAGTGTCCATTTAGGCATCGCTCTGCTGCCCACTGAGGCCTGTACACTTACAAAAGGCAAACACGGACAGAATGACGTGAGTTAATCTGTTACACTGGATGAATTCTGCATTTTGCAGATCAACTGTTTATCTCTGATAGTTCTCATTAGAGAGAAATGGAATGGAGTAAAATGGAAATAGACACAGTGGCATAACGTTCAGTGTCATAAAGACCTAAGTTTTCATCCTGGAGAAGCTCTCTGTGACAATTGAAGAGGTTTTAGGCACCAAAGTAAATTATTTAAACCAATGTCTCTCAGCAGTGAGAGTTTCTACTGTAGAAGCTCCAGATCTCATCAGAACAGATAAAGCAGGTGAACATAAGAGTTTCTCATTCTGAAGAAAGAAAGTAGTGAGATCTTGTCGGTGAGCTAGTCTGAAGAACAGAGCTCGGTTCCTCCAGGTTTCTCCTGGACACCCCCTCCCCAGTCCAGCCAGCACAGTGTGGAGGATGTGTTCAACTCCATCATCATCAGCAGTAGCAGCAGCAGCAGCAGCTCACCTGATTTACCATCATTAAGCCCTGATTTACCGCCAAACCAGGTGTTGATCTGAGGAGAACTCTAAATAATACTAGACTCCATGAGAGAGGAGAACTTTGGAGATGTTCTAATGATGAACACGGTGATGAAGAACCTCCACCACCACTTTCTGTAGGAGTGTTATATGATATGGTATATATAATGTTAATTACTTTTATGATTAATGCATCTCATTGTGGTCCTCATGGCAGAGATTAGAGGATCTGAATATGCGTTTCCTCAGATGAGGTCAGCGTTACTGTTGTGATGGATTTCCACTTCAGTGAAATGTAATTAGTGGCCTCCATGAATAAATTCTGCATCACAAAGGTAAAAAGTGTCAGGATATTAAGTGATTTTTAATCTGTGGATCAGGGCCAGTCGTTCTATCAGCAGGATGTGTCCTATAGACGGAAGTAAAGGATATAAATCACTCTGACTCAGCATGGCACCCAGCCAAAGGAATCACTCAGCCGAGTGAGAGCTGCCTGCTGATGTAGACCTCCATAATAAACGGCCACAGAGAGGAGATATTTGGGGGGGGGGGTGTTTAAGCTCTGATTGAGCTATAGCATGTTTACTGCATTCTCACTGACCTTATGATTTCCATGAGGTTTTGTATATTAACTACAGTGTAAATGGCTTGTATTTATTTTCCCTTTGGAAAGCTGAGGCCTAATGACTTCCTGTTGCAGCCTGGGCTTCTTTCTTCACAGCATATGGTGAAGGCTAGCATCTTAAGTGCTCTGGTGTGTGTGTGTGTGTGTGTGTGTGTGTGTGTGTGTGTGTGTGTGTGTGTGTGTATAATTTAATATTTATGCACCACCTTCAAAACTCAGAACTGAAACATAATCCTGTGGAAAATGAGTTTCCTTTTGCACGAATTAAACCAGATGAGGTGCTATGGATTTGATTACAGTAGCATTGGTGCTGTATCATGGCACATGGCACATGGATCATTAATTGCAATGTGTAATTTGGGGGGGGGGGGGGGGGGTAAATGAAGACCCTGACCATGGTCACTCTGGACGGTATAATTTGATCTCATGTTTCTATGTCCGTCTGTCACTTTTCCTCCATTGCAGTTTACAGAGCTGTTACCAACATAATTAGCCATTAACCATAACATCTAATGCCTAATATTGTGCATGTGAGTGAGAACTCACTGGTCACTCCTTCTACAGAAGCTGGAAGTCTTGGTGTAGTCATGGATGATCAGTTACCGTTCTCAAGCCATGTTGCAAACGTAACTTGGTCCTGCAGATTTCTCCTGTACAACATCCGGAGAATTCGACCCTTCCTCTCTAGAGAGGCCACCCAGGTGCTCGTTCAGTCTCTCATCACTTCCAGACTTGACCACTGCAGTTCTCTTCTGGCTGCTCTCCCTCTGCGCACCATCAGACCCCTGCAACTTATCCAGAATGCAGTGGCACAGATCGTCTTCAACGTTCCTAAATTCAGCCATGTCTCTCCACTGCTGCGTTCTCTCTTCACTGGCTTCCTGTAGCTGCTGCCCAGGTCATCAGATTTAGACCCCTGACTCTGATCTACAAAGCCAAGACTGGACCAGCCAGCCCCTCCGTACTTGATGGCGATGGTCAAAAGCCTGATCTGCACCAAGAGCTCTTCGAGCTTCAAGTACGGCTCGGCTCGACCCGCCATCCCTCAAAATCCACAGAAGACGAGCGTCCAGACTTTTTACTGTCCTGCACCGAAGTGGTGGAACGAGCTTCCCCTGGGTGTCTGAACGGCAGAGTCCAACACTCGCTGTCTCCAAACCCAGACTGAGGCTGGTGGGGCCTCCACAAGCATCAGTGGGTGCCCATGACCCGGTCACTGGTTCACTTATTTTGAGCACTTTTGGTAGGTACTGACCACTGCATATGTGAGGAACACCTTAGAAGACCTGCCTGATGTTTTAGAGATGTTCTGACCCAGTTGTTTTACTGTTTTACTGTTTTACTGTCTCTCATTCCACCTCTGCTACTGCACTATGGAGCTTTGGTGGTGAAGCTGCAGGAGGAGAACCTCTCTCCAGAACTGCTGCTGTGTAACGCTGCAGAACCCATGTAGTCATATTAGTGTAAAATCCTGTAGTATTACTCTACCGCCTCAGCCCACATGCTGCTCTACCTTCAGATCAAGCTTCTGGAGCTTCTCTCAGCTTGTCCAGAAATGCATGTGTACAGCTGTCTTTGAGGAGGTGCTCAAAGCATGATTTCTATAAAAATTCATTTACGGATTTTCACATAATGCTGCTTTAAATAATGCTGCTTTTGTTATTTGCTATAACAAATCATATTGGTGAGAAAATCATGTGTATAACCCTCCACCCTGCTTCTGTTATAGCCGATAAGTGCAACTTCTGTAATGGAGAGTGCTTCAGTATTCAGTGCAGGTCACTCCCAAGAGTGTGAGAATTCCCCCACAACACATAAACCTCACTTTACGCTCCCACTGCAGACTGCAGGGGGCTATTAAAAAGAGGCGCATGATTTACGGCCTGTGACATCTTTTTTTTCCTCTCTCTCTCCTTTTTCTCTTTTCTTTCTCCCTCCGCTTTAGAAAACAAGAGTCCATGCCACCTGGAGGACGAGCCAGGTCCATGCCGGGGGCTTGTGCCCCGCTACTTCTTCGACAGCAAGAAACAGGAGTGCAGCCGCTTCTTCTACGGCGGCTGCTTCGGAAACGCGAACAACTTCAAGACCCTCAAAGAGTGTCGGGACAGATGTCAACGTAGGTGCAGCATATTTAAAGGCCCTAAAACTGAGCCTGCCTAATTTACTGTACCAACGGAATGACTGGGTCGAGATTATGAGTGCTATAATGGTCTATAAGCCTATCGTTCAAACCAATTAATATAATAAAGTTCTTCACCTCCATCCCTGGACACCACGGCGTCTGGCTCTGTTAATCCTGTCACCTTGTTTTAAATCAGCCGTGTTAATTATTACTGTCAGCACCAAAGAAAAGGCTTCTTAGCAAGTGGAGTGTAGCCAGAGTTACCCAAGAGCTGCCAGGGAGACAATTGTGTCTTATTCCAGCAGGCTTTGCAGGCTCAGATGTTTCTCCAGCACGTAAATAATCCTAAAAGCCACCGGATTGTGTTGAGTAGAACAGAGCTTTTGAGTAATTATGCTAAACAACAGCCGCATCCCGCTGAAAGAACGAGCTCTCTGTATTAATATAGCATGTCTGAAAGAGGAATTGAAGTGCAGTTGGTGACAAATACGTCTTCTCTCATCTCAGCAGGTAACGACACTGAGGAACCCAGACGTGACTCAAATCCCAAGGAGGCCCCCAAGCCTTCTGGAGCACCCCTCCTTAAACCTGGTAAAACAGCTACACCAGTTCTGTCCTTGTTTTGTTATCTGGTAGAATAATAATATACACAATATGTCCAAATATTTGTGGACACCCCTTCTAATGAATGCATTCAGCTACTTTAAGTTGCAGCCATTGCTAACACACACACACACACACACACACACACACACACACACACACACACAAAATCACACAGCTTGTAGAGAAGTGCTGCCAATAGATCAGAAGAGCTCCATTGACCAATGACAAACTATAAACAGTGTAGGATGTGTCGGGGGGGGGGTATAGGAGGTGTCTTGGGGATAGGAGGTGTCTTGGGGGGTATAGGAGGTGTCTTGGTGGGGATAGGAGGTGTCTTGGTGGGGATAGGAGGTGTCTTGGGGGGTATAGGAGGTGTCTTGGGGGGTATAGGATGTGTCTTGGGGGGGTATAGGATGTGTCTTGGGGGGTATAGGATGTGTCTTGGGGGGGTATAGGATGTGTCTTGGGGGGTATAGGATGTGTCTTGGGGGGGTATAGGATGTGTCTTGGGGGGGTATAGGATGTGTCTTGGGGGGGTATAGGAGGTGTCTTGGGGGGTATAGGAGGTGTCTTGGGGGGGTATAGGAGGTGTCTTGGGGGGGTATAGGATGTGTCGGGGGGGGGTATAGGATGTGTCGGGGGGGGGGTATAGGATGTGTCTTGGGGGGTATAGGATGTGTCTTGGGGGGGGTATAGGATGTGTCCTGGCTGGCTTCACGTGTCGGAGGAGAGTCCTTCCCCTCCTCGTGTCGGGAGCATAGGGGGAGCTACGAACCATACTAGGAGAAAAGGAGGAAAATTCTGTAAAGAAATGCATATAAATCAGTGTATCCATAAGGTTTTCTGTGTCTGTGTAAGAACTGGAGATCAGTAGGACAATGTTAAATATTATTAACATATTTAGGAGATATTAACGTGATCGGGTCCACATGAAGAAAAGATCAGTTCAGTTAGATCAGTAAGTGAACTTGCATAATGGTAGCTGTGCTGATTTATGAGGATGGCAGTGGTTTATGCTAGATGTTGGTGTACAGGCAGACCTAAGTCATATTATGGGACCTTAATTAAGCTTCTGGTGCTTTCAGACGCACTCACCGTCTCGCACACACAGCCCCTCAGAGAGCCACGACCAGAGCCAAACAAAGGTAAACACCAAGAACTTCCACTGCTTTACTCAGTATGACTCAGTAACTGACTGGCATGGTTGTGAGTGTGTTAGGCTGATGGTACGAGCAGTGCTGCTGGACTGAGAATAGTCCACCAACCAGAACACATCCAGACAGTAATTATTTGGTACCAGTTTGGTTTGGTCTAGCATATCTTGCGGGGTCCCACAGGGCTCTAATTTGGGGCCTGTGAAACTGATGCTAATTATGACAGTGATTTAGATTAGAGGGTCGGGGGGGGTAAACATTAGACACACATATACACACACACACACACACACACACACACACACACACACACACACACACTGTAATGAGATGAGGGTGAGCAGGCAGCGGACTGTGTGCGTGCCAAATGCCCTGTACTGCGAAGGCCAGAGGGGAGCAGAGCGGACATTACTCTTCCCTCCTTCCGCCCAGCTGACAGTGAACTAATGCTCTGCATTAGAGAAGATATCACCTCCTGGTGCTCACATAGAACCTGTGATATCAACACACACACACACACACACACACAAACACACACACATGCATATTTAGGTTGCACCTCAGCAGAAGTAATAATCCCGAATCTGAAAAGAATCTCAGCTTTCCTGAAGGTGCGAAGCTGAACATGCAGGTCGAGCTCCATGTGTTCTAATCAGCCAGCTAGATGTTCTGGATGTTCTCTACCTCTGACATCTGTGCCCATCTGTGTGTCCAGAATTCACACCTCCAGACTTCTGCCTGAGTTCGGTCGAGAGAGGTTACTGTGACCGCCTGGAGAGGAGATACGCCTACAACCCGAGGGTTAAGCGCTGCCAGATGTTCAAGTACAGCGGCTGCGGGGGCAACAAGAACAACTTTTCCAGCAAGCGGCACTGCTTGAAAACGTGCATGTCAGGTACCGTGTTACTGTGATCAGCACAGTTCATTAATATTAGGGCCTGTATCGGGCATCAGGATCTACTTCTGTTTACACTGGTCATTAAAATGTGTCTCCAGTGTGATCAGATGAGATCAGATTTTTTACCTTCCTGTACAAAACTCCAACTCGTCTCATCCAAATCTCACTGTCCTGCTCCGGGAGGCTGTGAACAGTGTAGAGGATCGGTGGGGGTTCTTCTACAACGCTGATGGTTCTCACATTACTGTAACGGCTCTATCAGAAAATGAGACAGACTATTAAAACTGCAGGGGAGCAAACTCCGTAATACTGCTCTCATATTAGTGGTTGGTGTGGCGCAACAGATAACACCACTAGCTGTCAGTGAGCTACCACACCATGTGGGAGACTGGGGTTCGATTTCCAGTCTGGGTGACTATGCTGCGCTATACCAATAAGAGTCCTTGGGCCAGACTCCTAACACTACATTGGCCCACATCTGTAATACGTGTGACCTTGTAAGTCGCTCTGGATAAGAGCGTCAGCTAAATGCCAGAGAGAATCAACAGTAGATCCACAGTAGTTATTACTCGTATTAACATTTTACAGCAGACGTCTGACTGAATCCGATCACAGAACATACAATCCGTTCACACTTGTATTACATGTGGAGGAGATCCGTCTCTCACCACCTCCCAATGTGGTTTAAGTGGTCTAATTGTAATCCGATGATAATATGTATTCGGACAAGTGAAATCCGAACATGATCTGATCACTGAAAACATACTCTTAATACTGTTTAGATCCAACCCTGAACTGAGAGTGTTTCCCCCATTTTTGTTATAAAATATTTATTAAAATATTTATAAAAATTGCTGTAAATTACAGAGCCGTCTGAAGAACATGAGGACAAACAATGAGACAATGAGAATTATCTTCGTCTGTGGTAATGGGGACATTTTAATTAAGCAATTTAAGAATTTTCTGTCTAAGATAAGATAAGATAAGAGTCCTTTATTAGTCCCGCAGTGGGGAAATTCACAGTGTAACAGCAGAAAGGGATAGCAGGACACTCAGTTACAAAAATTTGGATAAATAATTTACACTATATACACAATATAAATAAGAAATAAAAAAGCAATAAACAATATTATCTACAGCAAAAGAGATTGCACATGGGGGGGGGGGGGGGGGGGGTATTGCACATAGTATTGCACATAGTATTCCCTGAACATGAACATGTGTGTGTAGTTAAGTGTGTGTGTATGTGGTTAAGTGTGTGTGTATGTGGTCCGCTGGGAGCAGTGTTGGTTGTGTAGTCTGACGGCAGCAGGAAGGAAGGACCTGCGATACCGCTCCTTCACACACTTGGTCTACAAAAGAACTGCAATTTCTTTCATAATTATCTTTGTAGTTAATTAAAATTACCTCAAGATAAGTAGCTATTCATTTTCTACCTTTTATCTCAAAATGTTCTAAGTCTTAACCTCTTGTAATTATCCAGAGATACATATTTTAAGAGGTAACCTATCATTATCCACTCTGTCCTCTAGATGGCACCATTGTATCATTCACTGTTCTCTCTTTTGGTAGTCCATTGATGAGAGGTGCTGAAGCTTCGTTTCTGTGATTGGGATTATTTTAATGAAAAATGAGCTGCTATACAGCCCTTCTCAAAGACAAAAGCCATGAAGTTGACCAGAAAGTTTTAGCTGCTTTTAAATAAATAATGAAATAAATAAATACATGAATTAATTAATTCATTAATAAAACCCTGTTGTCTGTTGCAGTGTGGAACACCTGCTGTAATGGAATATAACCATGTCTGCTGACGAGCACTGACACATTATCTTTGTGTGACTTGAGACCAAGATCAAAATAAAAAGCTTTATAGCTGTTAATTCCCATTAAAATCGGTTGAACCAGTCCTAAAAAAAACGAGCAATAGGCTTGGTGAGATGCACTGTATGTCCAAATGTTTGTGGACACCCCTTCTAATGAATGCATTCAACTACTTTAAGGTTTGCACATGCACACACACACACACACACACACACACACACACACACACACACACACACAGCTTGTCTAGTCCCTGTACAGAAGCACTGCCAATAGAATAGGACTCTCTGGAGCATATAACCTGGAGCAGTGGAACATTTGCAGTGTCCATTTGATACTTTTGGGATGTGTAGGGAGTTGAGGGTGATGAGGTGAGGTGGTGGTCATCCAGCAGCCAACAGACAGTAGAGGCAATTACTCCAACAAAGGCACAAAGAACTCCTTTAGAATAATGAATGAACAGGTGTCCCAATACTTTTGTCCGTAAAGTGTAATGTGAATGCCGCATTGGTGCCATCTACAGGCGCTGTGCCTAGGATAATTATCTGAAGGGTTATCTTTTATTATTCATAACTGAGTAATAAATCTATTCTGATTTCTATTCCAGATCACAGGAGGATGAAGCAGATCCGGATAAAGACCAGGAACTCCAACATCTTATTCCGGTCTATCTAAGATGCGGCGGCTCCATGGAATCATGTACAACACTACCTTCTTTGACTATGGAATATTTAAGTCTGGCATAAATGGTTGCTAGTAGTCCTGAAACACTCATATTTCCTTTTTTTTTACTATTGTAAGATCTGTATCAATTATTACTCTCGTTTGACTAATCTGATGCCTAGTTTAACCCTTGATGAGCTGTTTTATAAACCTCATGCTTTGTATATACATTTCTGCGTTATCTCATGCTGTGTTGTGCACTGATTCAGTTCATTCAACCCAACTGATTCATGTGTTGAACTCTGATTTGAATGAATTATGTACAACATCAACACATGAATGAACTACGTTGCATCACCCCAGGCCTGTCTTTTAGTTCGCTGGCGTCGGGACGTGCCTGTGTTGATCGTAATGGTGTGTGTGTGTGTGTATGTTATTGTGAGTAACGTACTTCTGTTCGTGTGGAAATGCTGTAAAAGTAAAGTGCAGGTAATTCAGTGTGTAACATTTACTGTAGGGTAGTGAGGAAATGACAAACATCTGCAATGTCTGGGGACCCGGAGGTGCCCCTGCTTCACATTCAGATCTGCTTCTGTTCATTTATACTGTGTGTATGTATATATTTGTATTACTGAACGTGTGTATCGTGTGTGTGTATCATGTTTATGTCAATCCTTTTATCTTGAAAAAAAAAAATAGCGCCACATAATTAAAATTAAAAAATAAGTTGTTTTCTTTCATTCAAGTCATACAGCAAGAGACGTAAACAGCGTTTCGCTGTAGGCTGCATGGGTAAGTGTAGTGTAGTGGGTTACATCACCACAGTCAGTGATACTGGGGGCAGTGGTGGCTCAGCAGTTACAGACAGGCTGCTCGGCTTGAGCAAGGCCCTTCACCCTCTCTGCTCTCTGGGTGCTGCAGCAATGGCTATCCACTGCTTCGGACATGTGTGAGCTCACTGTCACTGTGTGTGTTTGATCACTAGTGTGTGTGTGTGTGTGTGTGTGTGTGTGTTCACTGCTTGGATTGGTTAAGGTTGGAGGCCAAATTCCAACAGTGTCTGACACTAATGGTGAATATGGGTGTCTTGTCTTTGTTGTCTAGTCTTGTCTTCCCGTGGCAGATTAGGGTTCTTGGGGGAAAAACTCCTAACACTACATTCTATTACCATCAAACGGGGCCCGTTCCCATGTTGCAATTGTTAATCAGGATTTAAAAATAAATGAATAAAAAGTTTTCTACTTTAAAAAATAAAATAATAAATAATAATTTTAAAAAAAATTAAAACCTTAAAAATATTATCCCTTTTTGTTCAAACATTGGCACCATATTCATAATAAAGGCGTCACAGGGGGGTAAATTTCATCCGAACACGGCTGTAGTTCTTCATATTCTTCATAAGACAAGTCAAAATTGCGTTGTCTCTTTGTTATTAGTGTAAATAATTAAATTTAATAATTTTCTCTCGCTGTTTTGCGTTACGGGGTGGTTGGGTTGAACTTGACAAACTTTGTTTAACATTAAAAAAAGCAACAAATAATGTAAAAGAAATGTAATATCTTCTCTAAAGGCTCAAATGATGTCACTTTCTCTTTCATGAAATTTAAAGCAACCGTGCATTATTTATACACAAAATATAATAGTGTGACGGGGTGGTAAGTCAAACTGTGGGAAGCACAAATCATAAAATCTTCATGAAATGTTTATATTTTGAATATCAAACACCAAATTCAGAAAGACAACAGTGCCAGTGGATTCCAATAAATATACATATAAAGATATTATATGGACAAAAGTATTGGGACACCTGCTCATTTGTTATTTCTTCTGAAATCAGAGTTAATAATAATAATAATAAAAAAAGAGTTAATCCTGCTTTTACAGTGCAGCGAAGATGGCTTTCTGCTAGATTGTGGAGAAGCACTGCTGTGAGGATTTGATTGCATTCAGCAACAAGAGCATTACTGATGTCAGTGAATTGAATGATCACGCTCTCCCCCCAACCCCCCTCATCATCCCTAAAGTTTTGCATGGAGCACCATTCATCATTCCAGAGAACACAATTCATCAAATGCTCCACAGCTCAGTGCTGGGGGGCTTTATATACACCCCTCTACTAGCCCACGCCTGGCATTAGGCAGCATGGTGCCGATAGGCCCATGTATATCAGCACCATAGGGTCCTGTTCTATTGGTAGTACCTCTCTACAGGGACTAGACACGCAATGCCTGCAACCTAAAAGGGGTGTCCACAAACATTTAGGCTGTATCTGATGTGTCGGAAAACGTAGTGCAGACTTGTCAGTGTACTAAAACAATCCCACAATGCACCACAATGAATAATGCATTACATTTCACTTCCATGTCACTTCAATTACCATTAATCACACTGTAGCAAAGCCTGCTTCAGCAGACAGGGGCTAGACTACCTACGTTATTATTGGCTTGCTTCTTATGATTAAGACTTTATTATGAATTTTTTAATCATTTACATTTTTTAGTTTTTGTTCACCTGCAAACCAGTATCAGGTGAAGTGAGCTGCCTCTTCCAGCCACTAGATGGCACTGTCACAACAGTTTTAGCTGGGATTGGCTGGAGATTGAGGTATTCTTCATTCTTTATCATTCCACCCAATACCTTTTTGCGTTGTATCGTTTGAGCAGATGCAGCTATAATTAAGCACGGCTACTCTTTGGAGGCGGGTACTGTGTGTGCTGCACAGCTCCATGGGCCCGGGGGTTAAGGCCTAGATCCTTGCTCAAGTCCCTGTTCATCTGTTGAATGTTTGGTGGTGTTGATTTCCTCCAGAAACCCAGATTATATATGAAATAGCTGTGCTAAGAGGTACCCTGTGATGAACTGGCGCTCCGTCCGCTCTGTCCAGTGGGTACTCCAGCCTTGCTCCCAATGAATCCATGTAGGCTCCTGACCTATCATGACCCTGACCAGGATGAAGGACATAAGAACCCAGCTAACATGTCCAGATGGGGTCTGTATGGGTAATCCAACTGGGAACCAGAGCGGTTTGTCCTCAGGTTCAAGCGCACTTGCTTTGCATATGGATGCCCACCAGAGCCAGTGATGGAACCAGGCGGTCACTGGGTAAGCATGGGCCTCATCTGGGTTGTACATAGGACTTGGGGCCTAGATGGGACCCCATTTGGGAAGCCTAACTGGGTCCCAGTAACGACACGGGTCAATCAGGAGAACAGCTTAGAACTGCGGCCACTATCCCTCCTATTCTCCTGTGGGCTGAATCTACCCTACACAATATGTCCAAATGTTTGTGGACACCTCTTCTAACAAATGCATTCAGCTATTTTAAGTTGCACCCATTGCTGGCATAGGTGTGCAAATGCACACACACACACACACACATAGATCTTGTCTAGTCCCTGTAGAGAAGTATTGCCAATAGAATAGGACTCTCTGGAGCAGATACACATGAACCTATTGGCACCTATTGGTGCTGCCTAATGCATAATAGTGAGTTGGGGTGGCATAAGTAATCGTACAATTACTGAATGCAATCAAATCCTCACAGCAATGTTCCAACACCTAGTCCACCCAGCCTCCCCAGAAGAACAGAAGGTGTTACTGCAGAACCGTGAACGTGAGATGTGTGGACGTGTCCGCAAACTTTTGGACACATAGTGTGAGTGCGCGGATGCTACGAGCCAATCCCATTGCGCTGTAGTGTGGGGTCACGGCTGGCCAATCCCAGCGCAGAGGGCGGGGATACTACCAGCCAATGCTAGTGCGCAGGGGGCGTGGCTTGTCCGAATACGGGTGGGGAGAGCGCAGCTGTGGTGGGGGTTGTGCGGCGGTCAGTGCGCTGGGTCCTGGCTGCAGCTCCGCTCGGCGTGTGAAGGGAAAGCGGTGTTTGAGCTGAGCTGAGGAAGCGCTCCCGCACTGAGCCCTGACTGAGCCCTGACTGAGCCCCGACTGAGCCCTGACACACCGCACCTCACACCAAGGTAAGCAACACCACCTGTTCTCTCTGTGACATAAGGGGTCTCCAGGGCTGCTGCTGGGGTCGTGTACCTGCTGAGCAGTGTGTGAGCAGTGTGTGTGTGTGTGTGTGTTTTGGGTGGTCAGTGGAGGAGTAGTGGTCAAGTGGTGCTCATTTATTAGAGCAGCAGTGGGGGGATGTTATGGCTCGTGCTGTTTGTAGAATTAAAGGTGTGTGTGTGTGTGTGTGTGTGTGTGTGTGTGTGTGTGCTTGCCTTTAGCACTTTGTGACCTAAAGACCTGATCTGATGATCGGAGGGCCAGTTGGACAAGTGTGTGTGTGTGTGTGTGTGGGTATATATATATATATGTGCTGTCCTGCAAAAACCTTGTATCTCCATTTTTGGGGCAGTGGTGGCTCAGCGGTTAGAGCGCCTGGTTATCGATAACAGGGTTGTGGGTTCGATACCCAGGCTCTGGAAGCTGCCACTGTTGGGCCCTTGAGCAAGGCCCTTTACCCTCTCTGCTCCCCAGGTGCTGGAGTTGGCTGCCCACCGCTCTGGGTGAGTGTGTGTGTACTCACTGCCCCTAGCTCACTAGTGTGTGTGTGTGTGTTCACTACCAGAGATGGGTTAAATGCGGAGGACACATTTCGCTGTACAGTGACAAATACGTGCACCTTTTTTTTATGTACATAATTTTTGACATAATGTAAATCTGCTAGTTGTTCTTTACACTGTGTCAAAATGCTGTGATGAATGAACCAATAGAAATCCTCCAAAATGACTGGGAATAAAATAGTTTGACATTGACTTCCATTCAAGTTGCCATTTTGGAGTTATTAGGTTTTTGTGTGACGATATATAGTGATGTGTGTGTATATATATATATATAGACTTTCAATGGAGGTCAATGTAAAACAAATATTCAGTCATTTTGGAGCATTTCTATTGGTCCTCTCATCATAACATTTTGACACAGTGTAAAGAACAACTAGCAGATTTACATTGTGTCAATCTGTTTTTCAGTTGCTATGAATACAGTATATATAGTAGTAATTGCGTTTATGTAAAACCTATATGTTAAATGTATGAGGATATATAAAAACACCTGAAGCTCTGAGCCATTCTGTGTTCTAATAAAGTAGAGTTATGGCAGTTGTTCTTTACATTGTATCAATATTTCATGATGAATGGACCAATAGAAATGCTCCAAAAAAGAATCGGAATAAATTAATTTCACGTTGACTTCCATTGAAAGTTAAGGAATTTGTCCTTTTAGAGTTATATATCAGAATATCTAATACTTTTCAGGGGAATGTAAAAACTTTTTACGTTTTTTTTTGGCATTTTTATTGGTCCATTCATAATGAAATATTGATACAATGTAAAGAATAACTGCCATAACTCTACTTTATTAGAACACAGAATGGCTCAGAGCTTCAGGTGTTTTTATATATCCTCATACATTTAACATATAGGTTTTACATAAACGCAATGTATACACGATATATAGACCAACTGCTGGATTCAAAATATGTAAAAATAACAATGGAAATACAAAACACCAGTCAGCAACGATATGTATATATATATATATATATATATATATATATATATATATATATATATATAAACACAGCAATTTATACATGTATGAGTATATGTGAATACACTTGAAGCTCCATTCTGTATAAAGTGATTCATCTATTGAATAATTAACAGCACATTCCTGAATGAGCTGCTGAATTAAGCTCTTCTCTTGATCATCTATAGACCTCAAACTACTCAAGCCCCCCACCCCTGACCCCCCACCCCACAGAAAGTCACCCACTGCTGTTTTTAGGACAGATCTGATACAGAATCCGATCAGACTCATCCTGTCACTCTCTCCCAAACCCTGTTCAGCCTTTTCTGCTGATGTGCCATCGGTACTTTTGTAGGACGGGTCGGAGACAATCCTAAAGTACCTCCCAGCACTTCAGGACAGGAACAGTGTTATCTGGACATATGAAGCTTGGCCTGCTGTTTTTTAACAGCTCTTGCCTAGACTAGTTTGGTCTCTTTCTGATGGTAGATGCTGAACTTTCAGATCAACTGCTGAACTGTTAAGGACTGTTGGAGACTTCTTTACTCATCGTGAGGATCTGCTAGCTAGGGCGGCCTGACCTGGCCATGTTGGCCGGGTGTATCTCTTGATTTAGTGGACAGTGGAACAGTGGCTGATTTCTAACAATTCTGAGATCTTCTTTCTGAAGGCCTCAGAGAGCCTCTCTCTGGATCTGGCCATGATGGTGATCTTCTTCACCCCTCGCTTCAACCATCAATCCAGAGCAGACCAGACTAAACGTCAGAGGTTTAAATAAGACTCCAGACTCCTCCAGAATAATCCTCTCCAACCATGCTCTGATCGTCTGCAGCTGACTGTGGGGGTGTCTGAATCATTTCAATCACATGACTGGACTTTCGCTCTTCGTCTGGTCCACTTGCAGTCCCCTTTGTAGTAAAGCATAGTACAAGCTTTACGACAACGGCTTAACAGACCTGGTGACATATCCATCAGTGCAGAGTGAGTTCAGTCTGGATTACAGTACCAAAAATGTCCCCATCGTCCACGCGGTGACACAGACGAGGCGGGACGGCAGCATAATGAGGTCAGCGAGCAGCAGTGGCTGCCTACACCTCCGTGGCCTCCGTGCAGGACCCCAATGAGCAGCAGGGCCCTGACTGACCCCCTCACTCCTCCCCCAAACCCCTGATTAATAAGTGGCACCTTGTAGCCTTGGGATGTGTGTGGTTTTAGCAGCACGGTTACATAAGCGGCAGATTGCACATGATGAAATGTTGCAGGCCAGCAGGAGGGGAAGCGTCGCTGAGATGATTTTGTTCAGATTTGGCAGGCCGCTTTCTCTCTCTGCTGGACGGGGCAGCGGAGGTTTTTTCAGCTGCAAAGAAAAACGGGCCGGATTTTCCTTGAAATGTTAAATTGGCTGCGGCTGTTTCATGCAGTTGATAGTAATTTCCCATTGAAAGTCAAATTAAGTGGTTTGGGGTGACTTGCAGAATGCACAAGTGCAGTAGGACACTTGTATGAGCCCTTGTTGAGCCCTTGTGATGTCCCTTTAAAGCATAAAATAGATATTATAGATAATGTTGACGTTGATTCAGATCATAGTTTGCAGTTCTTCTAAAATATCAGACTGAATCTCTATTCGGACGGGGGTCTGTTTTCCATGGGGAGGTGGGGTGTTCTAATTATTACCTGAATTACTGAGTTTCTCAGTAATTGTAGTCCTGACGAGCTGTAAAAATGACCTCAGGTTAAGTGAATGAATGTATGGCGGCGCTGGAGGAGGCCTTTAGCTTCGTCATGCATGGTACAGAGACCCCGGGTGGGTTAAGTCTGTGGCAAACCTCAGTCAAATCCAGAAGTGAGGGGCTCCTCAGAGGTGGGACACTGCTGGCAGCTTTAGTCAAGTGATTGTGTTAATTATCAGAGAATTTCTACAGATCCCTCCTGTCCTTGTATATTCTGTATTTTGTGTATATTTTGTGTGTATTTTGTATTTATTTAATATAATTTTTATATAACTATATTTTAATATGTTTAGTATATATATAGTTTTGTCCTCCTGTAGAGCATCAACCTGAGCCTCACCACAAGCATTTCAATGCATAAATGTCCTGACATGTTGTCCAAATGACAAATAAACCTGAAACTTGAAACATGTAGCATAGCCTATAGCCTACATACTTGTTATTAGCATGTAGCTGCTAAAATGTAATTATTTATAAGTGGGTTAAGATTTTAATGTTGTTCGGAGGGGACAGCAGTGCGCGAATAGAGAAGCCACTCCCACCTCAGTCACTTATGCTGAGATTTCCCTGTAGTAAAATTACATCACTCCTCATCTAAATCTCATTAGAATATGGCTTTGAAGTGCATAATTTACTTTGAAACATATGAATTATAATGAATTATATTAATTTGTGTTTGAGACTTCGACAAAGTGGGGATTTGGTGTGAAATGGTTCGTTGTAGTGAATTTTACAGTGGTTTTGAGTGGTTGCCATGACTACACATGTACAAATGCACATTTATTCTTATACAAATAAAATATCTTATGAGTCTTCTTATGAGTTTTATATGGAATGTTGAAGATGATCATAAATGGTCATAAAAATACAGTGTGTGCAGAATTATTAGGCAAGTTGTATTTGAGAGGATTCTTTTTATTATTGAACAACAACTATGTTCTCAATCAAGCCAAAAGACTCATAAATATCAAAGTTTAATATTTTTGGAAGTTGGAGTGGGTTTCTTTAGATTTGGCTATCTTAGTTTTCTTAGTTTATCTTAATTATGCAACTTAATAAAAAACTAATATATACCCATCTCACTTATTAATTTTCACCAGGTAAACCAATATAACAACATTTAGAAATCAACATTTCTGACATTCAAAAACAAAACCACAAACAAATCAGTGACCAATGCAGCCACCTTTCACAACTTTTACAATGACACTCAAAAGCCTTCCATCCAGAGATTCTGTCAGTTGCTTGATCTGTTTACGATCAACATTGCGTGCAGCAGACACCACAGCCTCCCAGACACTGTTCAGAGAGGTGGACTGTTTTCCCTCCCTGTAGATCTCACATTTCATGAGGGACCACAGGTTCTCTATGAGGTTCAGATCAGGTGAATAAGGGGGCCATGTCATCATTTTATCTTCTTTTAGACCCTTACTGGCCAGCCATGCTGTGGAGTATTTGGATGCATGTGATGGAGCATTGTCCTGCATGAAAATCATGGTTCTCTTGAACGATACCGACTTCTTTCTCTACCACTGCTTGAAGAAGGGGTCTTCCAGAAACTGGCAGTAGGTCTGGGAGTTGAGCTTCACTCCATCCTTAACCCGAAAAGGTCCCACAAGTTCATCTTTGATACCATACCAGTACCCCACCTCCACCTTGCTGGCGTCTGAGTCGGAGTGGAGCTCTCTGCTCTTTACTGATCCAGCCTCGGGCTCATCCATCTGGCCTATCAAGAGTCACTCGCATTTCATCAGTCCATAAAACCTTAGAAAGATCAGTCTTAAGATATTTCTTGGCCCAGTCTGGACGTTTTATCTTATGTTCCTTTGGTTCAAAGGTGGTCGTTTTTCAGCCTTCCTTACCTTGGCCATGTCCCTGAGTATCGCACACCTTGTGCTTTTTGATACTCCAGTAACGTTGCAGCTCTGAAATATGGCAAAACTGGTGGCAAATGGTATCTTGGCAGCTTCACGCTTGATTTTCCTCAATTCATGGGCAGTTATTTTCAGTTATTTTGCGCCTTTTTTTCCAACGCGTTTCTTGCGACCCTGTTGGCTATTTGCCATGAAACGCTTGATTGTTTGGTGATCACGCTTCAAAAGTTCGGCAATTTCAAGACTGCTGCATCCCTCTGCAAGACATCTCACAATTTTTTGACTTTCCAGAGTGTCAAATCTCTCTTCTGACCCATTTTGCCAAAGGAAAGGAAGTCGCCTAATAATTAAGCACACCTTATATAGGGTGTTGATGTCATTAGACCACACCCCTTCTCATTACAGAGATGCACATCACCTGATTTACTTGATTGGTAGTTGGCTTTCAAGCCTATAGAGCTTGGAGTAGGACAACGTGTATAAAAAGGATGATGTGATCAAAATACTCATTTGCCTGATAATTCTGCACACAGTGTAGATAAGTAGGTTTGAATACGTTTCCTTTGTGGACTATTTTTCCTTACAGCGCCATGTATGTATCCCTCCCCTAATAAAAAACATCTTAAAAATACATTTTGAACCAAAGTTTTTTTTTTTTAACTATCAGAAATCATTCCTTTAGGCACCAGGCAGTGTATTCATTCCCATTCGGTGTAAAAAGCGCTCTGTGAGGGAGCTTTTGGTGGCATTAAACATTTCAGACGTCTAGTTCCATTCACCACCACTGCGAACTGTTCTGACTCTGCAAGTTTCTCCCAAACAAAGCATTTCATCCCAAACCTCTCTGAAGGACTTTGTTTACATCAAAGTCTTTAACGTTTTTAGAAATTTTGAATAATCAGAGAAATTCCCCTTTAAGCCAATCAGAGGTCTGTTTATGTATTTAATGTAATAAGACAATAAGCAGGCCGCTGAGTTGCGACAGCGATCCATCTCTGAGAGCCCTGTTTATGTAAGTATGCTATGAATCAGGGCATCGTTTAGGAAGGGCTTTCGGTGCGGAGCTCATTGAGTCTGCTGTGAGTTTGGCTTCATGGCCTGAAGATGTCAAACAGCTCGTTGGCTTGTTTGTGGAGATGCCAGCTGACAGAGGGCTCTAATGAGAGAGGGATTTGAGCCGAATAAGTCATAGCATAAAACAGAGACGTTTCAGGGCAAAGATTATGGTTAAATGGAACTGTTTAAAGGACTTAGGGTTTGGGAGAGGTCCAGTGTGTCTGTCTGTGTGTGTATGTGTGTGTGGGGGGGCCAGGGAGGAGTGGTGGTGACCCCTCAACTGGGCAGTATTTTCACTAGTGACTGTGTACTGCGTCTTCACCATAGTATACACACTGCTTAAACCACAACTTTGAGAGAGAGAGACAGTCAAGCAGAGCCAATGTTCCATACTGTCATTGGGATTATTAATATTACTGTATATTATGGTCATTTAAATAAGAACCTAAGAAATATAATACATATTACCACTGGTTCTCTTTCCAAAGACCTATTTGTTTCAGTGTGAAGAACAGCGGTGTAACGGGTCACAAAACTTACAGTTTGGATCAGATAAGAGTTTTTGACTCACAGATGAAGGCATTTTTGCTTTTTGCAATTATTTTGTGTTACTGCTTTGTTTATATTAGTGACTTTTATTCTGATACAGTCTGTTTGTTCATCAGTGTTAGTGACTTTTATTTTGATACGGTTCATTTGTTCATTATATTAGTGACTTTTATTACGAAATTATTCATTTCTTTTGGCACCTTTTATTTTGACAGTGTTCTGTTCATTTTTATTAGTCACATACGCTTTTAATTGGGGGTAAAAATGCTCTAGTGTTATTTACAAGCCTGTTTACCACCCTGTTACTTTACCTAATGCCAGGCGTGGGCTAGAGGGGTTTAAAGCCCCCCAGCATTGAGATGTGGAGCAGTGGAAGAACTGTGTTCTCTGGAATGATGGATGGTGGAGCTCCATTCAATACTTTTGGGATGAGTTGGAGAGTTGGGGATGGTGAGTTGACATCCTGACCTCACTAACAGTCTTGTTGCTGAATGCAATCAAATCCTCACAGCAATGCTCCTCCAAAGTCTAGTAGAATGTCTTTTTCCTTGGACAGTTGGAACAGTTACTCCAACAAAAGCAGGACACACATTTTTTTTAATAGCCTTGATTTCTGGGACAAGCAGGTGTCCCAGTACTTTTGTCCGTATCGTGTAGGGTAGGTTTGGTCCATGTGTCTGATCTGAAGTCTTTGGATGTGTCAGTTTGGCTAGATCTGGACTATGAGGCCGTCACACCTGGCATTAGCAGCGCTACCGGTGATTGGATCACGTTCGGATTTCACTTATCCAAATGAAAGGCCAGGTCAAGCCCCTCAAGATGCACTGTGATCGGATTTTTGATCGGATTATGATCGGATCACTCAAACCACATTCAGGTGTGAACGGAATGTGTTTCTATGATCGGATTCCGTCAGACAAGTGGACATACGTCTGTCCGAAAACCAAGAAGAACCCCCATCGTTCCTCTAAACCTTCACATTGTCCCTAAGCAGGTCCGTTCTGAGGAGAAGCCGTTGTTTACAGGAAGTCAGTGAAAACAGTGAAATCCGATCTCATCCGATCACACTGGAGACGCATTTTAATGACCAGTGTAAACAGAGTCCGGTCCGAGTAGATCCAGATACTGTCCAGATGCTACCCACATGCTGATGACAGGTGTAAACAGGCCCTGATAGCTCTGTGGTAATCGCAGCACCCTCAGGGACAGAGACAGAGACAGCGGAAGCTCCTGGACTCTGTAGACTGGGGGGCGCTGATATGAGGAATGGGTGGGTTTAGATGATGGTAATATTGTTCAGAATATTAAATACTGAGACGCAGGTTCAGCCACCTGGGAGCACGATAAACATTCCCTTTACAAACAACCGTGAGCGTCTGAGCGGCACACACAACTCCCACAGCCCACTCCTCTGAGAGAGAGAGAGAGAGAGAGAGAGAGAGAGAGAGACAGACAGACAGAGAGAGAGAGAGAGAGAGAGAGAGAGAGAGAGACAGACAGAGAGAGACAGAGACAGAGGGAGACAGAGAGAGACAGCGAGAGAGAGAGATGAAGAGGGAAGGAGGAGAGAGAGAGAGACAGAGAGAGAGAGAGAGAGATGAAGAGGGAAGGAGGAGAGAGAGAGAGAGAGAGAGAGAGAGAGAGAGAGAGAGAGAAAGAGAGCGAGAGAGAGAGAGAGAGAGAGAGAGAGAGAGATACCCTCACCTCACAGTGATTTGGGAGAAGCCTGTAAGAGAGAGAGCCATTTTCATTTTGGAGTCGTTTCTTTTTGCCTGTTCGTCTGTTCAATATTTTGACACAATGTAAAGAAAACCTACCAAATAAAAACATTACAGTTATTTTACAATTACAGTAAAAATAATAGGATCTAATTATAATTCTATTTAATAAAGCAATGCTGTGTATATGTAATTATAATGATTGCTTTATTGTAAATAATGATAAATTATACTTTAAAATACATACAGTTACATACTGTTTACTATAACTATAGCTGTTATATACTGTGACAACACAAACGTGTCTGTATCTCTAAAACAGCAACTTTACAGGAGAAGAAAAAACAGGCTTTCAGTGGAAGTCAATGTAAAACATTTTCTGGATAATTTTGTGATTTTTTATTATTTAAAATTTTCATATATATCTTAATATATATTTTAATCTTATATATATATATATATATTATAATTATTTTAATTTAAAAATTTAAATTTGTATCTACACACATATATATATATATATACACTATGTAAATACTAACTTTCAGATTTGCATTATAAAAACCTATAGAAAAATGGGGAAATGGCAAAAATAGAGATACAGATTTGATATTTATAAAAAATATATATATTAATTTTTTTTGTTACCAATGTTGACCCCTATGTCTGATCAAATGTCAATTAACTGTTCAGAAATATGATATTATGGATAATTATGCAAAAAATTGAATTCTTCTTTAACATCAGTTACCAAACTGCAGTCATCTGGTTCTTTTGGGTTTTTCCAAATTAAACTGAAAAACAGCAAAAATGGAAATTGATGGTTTTAGTGTGAGAGTGACACAATGATACTGCCATTGTTCAGTGATCTATAGAAACTCACATCCCCCATGGCACCCTCGGAAATGCACACAATGATGCAAAGTATCACAATAACAATAACAATAATAATAACAATAATGATAATAACAATAATAACAATAATAATAATAATAATAATAATAATGCTGTCCTCCTCATGCTGTTCACCCTGAGCCACCCTCAGTCTAACTGCACTGTATCACTTTCTATCTGTTTCTGCTCTGCTGTGTTTGTTGCGTCCTGCCTTCTAGAGGCCAGCGGCAGCACCCATCATCTCGGTTCCGCTGGCCGCGGCAGCTATCACGTTACATCATCAACAAAGATGCTGAAACTGTATTCGTCACCCTTCCAACCTCGCGCCCAGCTGGAGCACACTTCCAGCACAACACTGCATGAAAAAAGCCCTAATGACTCATTTCCTTATGCTCTCTCATGCAAACGTGCACACACTTTCCCACTCTCTCTCTCTCTCCGATACACACATGTTGAATTAGTGTGGTATCAGTACTGCAGGTACATGCTGGCAGGTGCAGCGCTGATATGATCATCCATTAATTAGTAATGTGCTCGGTGGCCCGGCTCTGGCTGTGTATAGAGACGCTAATTAAACGGCAACAAACGGGGGAATCATATCCGTCTTAATAGCACTGATGATGGTAGTACTCCGCTACTGTAGGAGGAGTGTGGACAACAGTGAGGAACGTGTAGACGAGTAGGGACGAGTAGGGATGGTGTGTGGAGAGCAGTGGAGAACGTGTGGAGAAGAAAACCCTCAGTGCTGCTGAGATGTGCGTAGTGTGTGTGTGTGTGTGTGTGTGTCATGATGTTGAGCAGCTGTGCTGGATGTGCTTGAAGGATGTATCTCGTCTTTAGGTGGAGAGCCCCAAGAACATTCATTTGATCTGTCAGCACGTCCATGCGAGACCCCCACACCTCTCATCAAGTGATGGAGTGGGTTGAGGAGTGATGAGTTTCAGGTGATGTCATAGCAGCACACTCACTAGAATTAAGCCCTGCTGAAAGCTTGTGGGACTGTGATGAGAAACGAGTGGAGAAGACAAACCCACCCACTCTAGGGGGCAGGTGGAGAACAATGGAGAACGTGTGGAGATGAATTTTTTTTTTAATTGTTGTTTTTATTCCAGATCTTTGTTATGCTGCATTGTTGTCGACCTGAGGAGGACGGGTTCCTCTTTTGAGGCCTGGTTCCTCTCAAGGTTTCTTCCTCTCGACCCGAGGGAGCTTTTCCTTGCCACTGTTGCCACTGGCTTCCTCAAATGAGGCTCGGACCTGGATCTCTGTAAAGCTGCTTTGTGGCAACATCTGTTGTAAAAAGCCAAAAGAAATCAAATTGAATTGAATTGAACTGAATTAAAAAGGGCACCTCTGTGGAACAACATCTAGCCCAACAGCTTGGTGGTTTCAGATGGTCTAAGCTGGTCTTTGATGGTCAATGTGGTTGAAAAGCTGGTCACCCAGGCAAAAACCTATCAGCTGATTGAGCTAGTTAACAGCATAGCTCCTGACCAGCAGTGTGCACCTTTAATTATTTGAGTTTGATGGACTAGCGGCCTATCATGTTGGCCAGCTTGACCAAACTGGGTGTCAAGTTGGCCATAGTGGTTGACTATGACTTCGGTCAAGCTGGTTATATTGGTGAATATCCAGCTTGGTCATGCTGGTTGACTTGCCTGGTCAGATTGGTCATGGTCATGACCAGCTCAACCGTCATACTTGTTGGGAAGCTAACCGAATTGACTAGCTTGAACATGCTTTGTTTTTTGGGACAGTATGTACACTAGCTCTTCCTGATCATTCCAATCTTTCCAATCTTTCCGATTCTGACTATGGTACACCTTTACATTAGATCTGTCAAAATCCCAGTCCTATCAACGCAGATATTAGTCAGATAAATGATCCACATGTATCTTCTTCTGCAGGCTACTGAGTACAACTACAAGTAGGCGAAGGTATATTTAGGCCTAGACGCCCATTTTGTTTGGGGGGTTGTGTAAGAGTGTCTTCCCGTGGACCCGGTAAGAGTGTGTTCCTATGGTTATTTGTAGCAAGGTTAGCATTAGGACCAGGCAGTGCAGCAGATGGCTGTGATGACACAGAGTGAGTAGGAACTGAAGTATTTCTGAAAGGGAGTGCTTGGAGATGAATTGCTTTGTGTGGGATGCTGGACAGTGGAAAATGAGCGCAGCTTTTAGAAGCAGCGCATCCGTGGTGTTAAGAGGACAGCAAACGAACGCAGGCTGTTGGATTCCCTGGTGTCTTCTGTAGCTTGGGGAGAATGGCATTCGGTGACGTACATGATGCACTTGGAGTCTGTTTAGGTCCAGTGACGTGAGACTAATTTGAGACCATGATTTGGTTAAAGTAACACATTTGCCCATCATCATGAATTGAGTCAATCAGCCAAGCCAGTGTCAGAAGCTTGTGGCTTCAGCATATAAACTAATGGCTAATTCACCAGACTCTTACCTCAAATTGTATTAAGCAAGCTTGTGATTCACAGAGTCCACCTACTGTATTATAGCATAGTCTTAACACTGTAACCATAAACACTGTAATTATTACGGAGTCTTAATGGACAGTGCTGATGTCCACTTGTTGAGTCCTCTTGGTGTGATGTGCTGATAGCAAGCTGACGATCAAACGAGAATGTAGCCAATTCCTTTCCATTCTGGGGTCGGACGATGGAGAGAACCGGTGGTAAAAGCTAGCTTTGGCTAGTGTTAGCTTTTAGGCTAGGAAAAGCTGCAGACACAAGGCCTGGTTCATGTAGTCAACCAATATTCCCATGACTAGCATAGTCTGGAGGTGACGTACGAGCAGCTCTCCAGTATCAGAGTCAAGACTGTGATGTAACAGTTTTGGGGTTTTGGGATTGGCCTGTTTAACAGCTCTGTTTTGGAAGCAGCTACTGTGCACTTGGCTGATATTTCACTTGTAGGTGTCTGGGGTAAAAATAATAATAGCCTATAAAAAGCATATTTCCATTAGCTACAGTAGCCTCGTTCCTTCTAAACAGATGTTTTGGGCTGCCGGACGACACTGTCCTGTCGCTGTCACTTCACAAGGTAGTCGTATTTCTGCCGGTGTGTTTGTTTTAGCGTGGAAGGGAGTGTGTGTTGAAATGCCTGTACCGCAAGACAAAGGAGAAGATCAAGTGTGCGTTCTGTTTTTAATTCGGGTAAATAACCTCCCGCCCGGTGCTGCTCGCCCTCTTTTGTACGTATCCCACACAGGGAGGGTTAGAGTGACGTTTGATTTGCATAAAGCATTGTGCTCTTCTACCAGCGCTGGAGCGGGGCGTCCGGCACAGCCCACACACACAACAACCGGATTAACAGAGTAAACACCGGCGAGGGTGTTTCGGCCTTTTGCCGACTGCTGAGCGGCTCGGGGCCTTTCACGTGCCATGTGGTTCTTTCAGAGGTCTAAAAACAGCAGTAAATGTGATCTGGCTGCAGGGTCTATTTTCATAGCTGCAGGGCATGCTGAGAGAAGACCGGTTGCATGCAGAGCAGAGGCTCATGGGAAACAGGGGTGGAGCGGGTGACCCTGCACTGCAGCCAGGTGGCCTGAAGTTTGCTTTGTTGGTTTTACACTTCATCTTAGAGACCATCGGTTAGCGTAACCTGCGAGCCCAAATCATCACAGATGTACGGTAGTACGTCACTTAGCTAAACAAACATTCCAGCCAATCTGAAGCCTGGATATTAGAACGTCTGTTACTTTTACTTTTACTATGCTATTAAGATTGATATATTTAAATGACCTTTGTTCTGATTGGCTGCCTTGAATAGTGAGCAGTTGAGCCTGAAACAGTTGAGTCTTCAGCAGGACTAAGTACAGTCAAACTGCTGTAGGTTGAACAGATGGATGTATGCGTTGGACCAGTTTGCACAAGTGTGTGATGATTTAGTGAGGTAGTTTGCACAAGTGTGTGATGATGTAGTGAGGCAGTTTGCACAAGTGTGTGGTGATGTAGTGAGGCAGTTTGCACAAGTGTGTGGTGATGTAGTGAGGCAGTTTACACAATTGTGTGAGGATTTAGTGAGGCAGTTTGCACAAGTGTGTGATGATTTAGTGAGGTAGTTTGCACAAGTGTGTGATGTAGTGAGGCAGTTTGCACAAGTGTGTGATGATGTAGTGAGGCAGTTTGCACAATTGTGTGAGGATTTAGTGAGGCAGTTTGCACAAGTGTGTGATGATTTAGTGAGGCAGTTTGCACAATTGTGTGAGGATTTAGTGAGGCAGTTTGCACAAGTGTGTGATGATTTAGTGAGGTAGTTTGCACAAGTGTGTGATGATCTAGTGAGGCAGTTTGCACAAGTGTGTGATGATGTAGTGAGGCAGTTTGCACAAGTGTGTCATGATGTAGACAGATAGTTTGCACAATTGTGTGATGATTTAATGAGGTAGTTTGCACAAGTGTGTGATGATGTAGTGAGGCAGTTTGCACAAGTGTGTGATGATGTAGTGAGGCAGTTTCCACAAGTGTGTGATGATTCAGTGAGGCAGTTTGCACAAGTGTGTGATGATGTAGACAGATAGTTTGCACAATTGTGTGAGGATTCAGTGAGGCAGTTTGCACAAGTGTGTGATGATGTAGTGAGGCAGTTTGCACAAGTGTGTGATGATGTAGTGAGGCAGTTTCCACAAGTGTGTGATGATGTAGTGAGGCAGTTTCCACAAGTGTGTGATGATGTAGTGAGGCAGTTTGCACAAGTGTGTGATGATGTAGTGAGGCAGTTTCCACAAGTGTGTGATGATGTAGTGAGGCAGTTTGCACAAGTGTGTGATGATTTAGTGAGGCAGTTTCCACAAGTGTGTGATGATGTAGTGAGGCAGTTTCCACAAGTGTGTGATGATTCAGTGAGGCAGTTTCCACAAGTGTGTGATGATGTAGTGAGGCAGTTTGCACAAGTGTGTCATGATGTAGACAGATAGTTTGCACAATTGTGTGATGATTTAATGAGGTAGTTTGCACAAGTGTGTGATGATGTAGTGAGGCAGTTTGCACAAGTGTGTGATGATGTAGTGAGGCAGTTTGCACAAGTGTGTGATGATGTAGTGAGGCAGTTTCCTCAAGTGTGTGATGATTCAGTGAGGCAGTTTCCACAAGTGTGTGATGATGTAGACAGATAGTTTGCACAATTGTGTGAGGATTTAGTGAGGCAGTTTCCACAAGTGTGTGATGATGTAGTGAGGCAGTTTCCACAAGTGTGTGTTGATGTAGTGAGGCAGTTTCCACAAGTGTGTGATGATGTAGTGAGGCAGTTTCCACAAGTGTGTGATGATGTAGTGAGGCAGTTTGCACAAGTGTGTGATGATGTAGTGAGGCAGTTTCCACAAGTGTGTGATGATGTAGTGAGGCAGTTTCCACAAGTGTGTGATGATGTAGTGAGGCAGTTTGCACAAGTGTGTGATGATGTAGTGAGGCAGTTTCCACAAGTGTGTGATGATGTAGTGAGGCAGTTTGCACAAGTGTGTGATGATGTAGTGAGGCAGTTTCCACAAGTGTGTGATGATGTAGTGAGGCAGTTTCCACAAGTGTGTGATGATTCAGTGAGGCAGTTTCCACAAGTGTGTGATGATGTAGTGAGGCAGTTTGCACAAGTGTGTCATGATGTAGACAGATAGTTTGCACAATTGTGTGATGATTTAATGAGGTAGTTTGCACAAGTGTGTGATGATGTGGTGAGGCAGTTTGCACAAGTGTGTGATGATGTAGTGAGGCAGTTTGCACAAGTGTGTGATGATGTAGTGAGGCAGTTTCCACAAGTGTGTGATGATTCAGTGAGGCAGTTTGCACAAGTGTGTGATGATGTAGACAGATAGTTTGCACAATTGTGTGAGGATTTAGTGAGGCAGTTTCCACAAGTGTGTGTTGATGTAGTGAGGCAGTTTCCACAAGTGTGTGGTGATTTAGTGAGGCAGTTTCCACAAGTGTGTGATGATTTAGTGAGGCAATTTCCACAAGTGTATAAGGAAGCTAAATGCTTATCCTAATGCTAATCCTTTGAACATGCTTATCTTGTTCCATTTCAGAGAACTGCAGCTTTAAGGGATATATGGCTGGAGCAGTGCTATCTGTCATGGGACCACTCGTGCCCCTCTGGGTATTTTACAGTCATCCAAGTTTTATTAGTGAAGAATCCATTCCTGTGTTTGTGAGGAGGCCCTGCAGTGAGATACGTTCAGTGAGAAAGTTAAATTTAGGCTGCAGAAAGTCATGAGAAAGGAGCTGGGGTCTGTTTTACATACAGATGCTTTGCAGTTTTACCCACTGACTGATAGGGGGTCTACTACCCCTGGACAGTATGATAATATTTAGCATTATTATAATAAATTACTTCACATTATATCAGTATATGTTTCACACAGTGTATTGTGGATACTGACCATTGGAAACGCGGACCAGTTGAAAGAGGGAGATGCGGGATTATAAAAACTGTACAATTAGCCCTGATTATGAATTATTTGTATTCATTTTATTTGGCTTAAGATCAAGGTTTGAGTGAGTGTAAGGCTTAGGGAGAAGTTAAAGAAAGCCCCCCATAACACACAATGCTACCAGCATTGGCAGGGCCGCTTTGCCACCAGCTGCCGGAGTCAGAGAGAGCACAATTGGCAGAGCGGTCTGAGTCACTATCCCACTGCCACACACACACACAGGGCTGAGTGGGCAGCCAACTCCAGCGCCCGGGGAGCAGAGAAGGTAAAGGGCCTTGCTCAAGGGCCCAACAGTGGCAGCTTGCCGAGCATGGGTATCGAACCCACAACCCTGTTAGCAATAGCCTGGCGCTCTAACCGCTGAGCCACCACTGCCCACAGGGTTGTGGGTTCAATTCCCAAGCTCGGCAAGCTGCCACTGTTGGCGGAGTTGGCCAAATTCTTAGTCCTCAAGTTGGGGACTTGGCGCTTGCCTGGCAATGTGGCTTCACATGTATTGGAGGAGACGTTTTAAGACCTTACCCTTGTAGTGTCAGGAGAATGGCTAGTGCCAAGGGAAAATCTGACTAATAATTAAAATAAATTAATAAATATCCAGATACATGTGATGACATGGCCTAGTACTTTCCTAAAAAATCCTGTGTCAGTTCATCTGGTCTTTTTAAAGCCGTAGGAGCTAGAATTAATGCCCTATAAATACAGCTCAGCTCAGCAGGTGATTTGTCGACATGTTGACTAAGATAAAAATCCAGCAGTGCTGCGTATTAGTAATAACTCACACAGTGCTCAAAGTTAGAGCTCCAACTTTAGACCTCTGTAACTAGTCCATCCTGCATGCAGGACCACAGGCGCCTGTTTTCTCTGCACGATAGTGTGGCTGAAAATAGGCATGGCTACAGCAGCATCACTGCAGTGGGAGCAGGTTAAGCTCTGAATGCTGATAACATCTCGAATATTCATCAGCTCCAGCCAAAGTGATTGTTTGCTATTTGCTCACCTAGCCACCAGCGCAGGGAAACTTTCCTCTGAGGCTTTGCTATTTGTGTATGTGTGTATGTATGTATGTGTGTGTGTGTATGTGTGAGAAATACAGGCCGGATCAGCCAGTTGCTCTGGCGGCGAGTGTGACTCAAATACTTTGCATAATGCAGGGTAAAAAAAAAGCCCATGGTTTTACACCTGTGGGTCTGCAGGGCTGAGCTAGCAAGGGTGCTTCAAATCACTGTGCTCCTCACTGAGCTTTGGTCTTTACCTTCAGACACACTGCTGGATCTCCACAAAGCTGTCAAACAGGGTTCTTTGGAGCATTGCCGTTGGAGAACCTCTTTTGGTTCCCCAAAGAACCTTGTCGATGTGATGTGTGTGAGCTAATGAAAGCACTTCCGCTTTGATCATTCTAATCTGACCCAATCAGTGGACATAGTGATCATAGCAATCAGAGAAAACAGCTGTTTGGAGATAATCATTTCCAGCACATGGGGCTATAACAAGATTACCCAAAAGTAAACTACAGTACTCAAACTGGAACAGAGCATCCTGTTCTCAGAGGCATCCCGAGCAGCCTGGATCACGTTGCACAGAGTGAAACGGCAGCGTTCGCCCTCTTTTCAGGATTATATGACGGCGCAGGCACAAATGAACCGGAATTTCGAGTCATTACAGCAGTGACATTGAAAACTCAGTGGCGTGGCCTCACCGCAGGGCTCGCACTGAACAAACACAAGGTGCTGACATCAGCTGTATCGCTCCACAGTTTACTCCCTTCTTTATCGTATGAAGTAGGGCTGGGCGGGGGGCTTCCTTTATGTGGCCTCCGTACAATCTCAGCCTGCCTTCTTTTACAACTGAGAAAATGCCCAAATACAACGTACGTTCAGTCATTTAATGAATGTTAAACTGTCAGTCTGACCATTGCAACTGTTAAACTGCTGTGAATCAGGAGAGAGAAGCTAGCAGCTAGCTCAGTTCGCAGGATAACAGACAGTCTGCCTGTCTGAACCTGTCTGAAAGCCCACTAGTGAACGTCTAGACGGGAATGACTCAAGCGACTGGTGACCAATGATCGAGCGGCTGCTGTTAAATTGAAAGGTTTTTCTCCATGGTTGGGCTTGGATCTGTAGCCACTCACTAAGCTAGCCCTTGCTTAATTAGCTCAGCTGCAGCTCCAACGAGTATCAGACAACCGTAATGCTGACCAACTGCTCGTCAAGCTGCCACTGTTGGCGGAGTTGGCCAAATTCTTAGTCCTCAAGTTGGGGACTTGGCGCTTGCCTGGCAATGTGGCTTCACATGTATTGGAGGAGATGTGTTAAGACCTTACCCTTGTAGAGTCAGGAGAATGGCTAGTGCCAAGGGGAGGTTCGAACGGGTGGGTTAATTGGCAGGACCAAACTGGGAAAATCTGACTAATAATTTAAATTAATTAATTAATTAATAAATATCCTGATACATGTGATGACATGGCTAAAAATTCTAAAAATTCCTGTGTCAGTTCATCTGGTCTTCCTGAAGCCGTAGGAGCTGGAATTAATTAGAACTACCAACCGTAATGCTGACCAACTGCTGAGCTTCAGATCAAGTGCTGAGAACTTGATCTGACCTCCATCCGACCCAACTATCAGGTGTGCTCTGCAGATTTGAGCTAAACGGCTCCGTTAACCTGGTATCCTGCCCAGATCATTGCCGTTACTACAGCTATGAGGAGATGCCATCTCAGAAATCTGCACTAGTCCAGAACACAGGACCTGAATTTACGTACTTGCTCCTGTCCAAGACAGATCAGCAAATGTTCCCACATGGTTTGTTCTGACGCATTTTGGTGCACTTGGGTTCTTCCCTGTATGAAAACAAACCCAACCAAGAGGAAAACGCTCCACATTTACAAACTCGTTAACTTTGGACCAGAGATTCGGACCAGAGCCGACTATACCTACTAAACCAACTATGGGTGTTAAAGCACCCTTAGTGCCCATGACCTTTTCACTGGTTCGCCGGGTGTCCTTCCTTTGGTAGGTACTCCCACTAAACCTGGCTGATGTTGTGGAGATGTTCTGACCCAGTCGTCTAGCCATCTCAGATTCTTACGCTTCACCTTCAAGAGCAGACTGTTCATCCACCTTGCTGCCCAATACATCCACCCCCTGAGAGAAGCCACTGTAGATGCTACAGCTACCCGTCAACCGTGGTTCTAATGTTATGGTCGATCACCGTCTCCAACCCCCTTTTCCTTTTTTGCCTAGCCCATCTGCTGCTTCCCAAGCCCCTCAGCTCTCTTACATGGAACAGTTTGTGCTCAGCCTCCCTCGGTTCTCTTATATATTGGGCCTCCGGCTCCTTGCGACCTACGGCAGACCGGCAGCCTTCCTGAAAACAGGATGCACCCTCCACCAGTCTGCCCACCACTGCGCCTTAAAGAAAAGCACATTACTCCATATCCTTTACTGCCTTGGGAATCCTTCTAAGTGCCTGCATCCATCCTGTGTGGCATACAAACGCTAATACCATCGCTTCTCCTCGGCCGGTACCCACCGAACAATAGAGGCCGAGCGTGTGTGTGTGTTTTTCGAGCTTGCACGCTATGCCGTGTGACGCTGGCGCTGGCATGGAAGGGTGTGGGAGTGAGGGAGAAAACAAAGGCTTGGCATGTGGAGTGTTCATTGAGCTTCTCTCATGTGTTGTATCATCAGCCACCCACCCAGCCTAGCTCTTGCTTGCTCGCTCGCTCACTCTCTCTCTCTCTTCCCTTGCATCATCAGCCCTGTTCGTTCTTTCGTTCGTTCGTTTTTCTTGTAAATCTCCACATCTGCTCATGCCCAGGGCGCAACGTAAGCCAACATGGGCTTGGGACTCACGTCCAACTAATGGATGTCAGCTGCCCGACCCACAGAGCCAAAAATAAATAAATAAATAAATAAATAAATAAATAAATAAATAAATAAATACAGTGCTGGGATCAGATGAGGGCTTTGAGGTTTATGGCATAGATGGACACTGATAGAGTGGTAAAATTAGCCCAGCCTCGAGTGCACCGCTATTTCACTTACTGCTCTAATATCAGGCAGGACGCACAATGGCAAGCCACTTTAGAGCATCCGGCAAGATCTGGGCCTTACATATGTTCCCGTCACCCCGTGCATATGGCTGCTCTAATGAGCAAGAACAGGACACACTGCCGGAAGCCGCAGTCACACCAGGCTTCTGCTGAAGAAGTTCTGCTAGACTTTCTCCATTTATTTAAATGGGACTTCCAGTGATGAGCGAATTCTCGAACTCTGGTTTGTAAATTGGGGCAGCGGTGGCTCAGCGGTTAGAGCGCCGGGATATCGATAACAGGGTTGTGGGTTCGATTCCCGGGCTCGGCAAGCTGCCACTGTTGGGCCCTTGAGCAAGGCCCTTTACCCTCTCTGCTCCCCGGGCGCTGGAGTTGGCTGCCCACCGCTCTGTGTGTGTGTGTGTACTCACTGCCCCTAACACGTGTGTGTGTGTGAGTGTGTGTTCACTACCAGATGGGTTAAATGCGGAGGACACATTTCGCTGTACAGTCCACACTGTACAGTGACGAATACGTGCACCTTTTTTTTTTATCCTTTAAATTTGCGTCCACAACCAATAACGGGCCTGCTCTAGCTGCACTGACCTCTCAAAGGGATGTCCAGGGCTAAAAACTCAAATCAGAGGAAATGCCAAAGGATGCCATGTCTAAATACAACTGTCTTCTTTAGAATGATGGATGGTGGTGCTCCGTCCAATATTTTTTGGGTTGAGTTGGGGAGTCGGGGATGATGAGTTGGGGTGTAGATCATTTTCCAACATCATGACTTCTTTAATACTGTGGTCAGTGAATGCAATCATATTCTCACAGCAATGTTCTTCCAAAATCTAGTAGAAAACCTTCTTTTCTCGACAGTAGAGACAGTCACTCCAACAAAAGCAGAATCAGCTCTTTTTTAATGCTCTTGATTTAAGAAGAAATGATGAAATAGGTGTCCCAATACTTTTGTCCATATGGTGTATAGGAATAGGTGAATACAGAAGGAAATTGGAATTGATTTAAGACTTACTTATGATTTAAATGATTGCTTATTGATCTATTAGAATAGGTGAGATCATCTAGATGAAGATGTGTAGTGCAGATCTTCCTTCTTTGTCGTCTCCCAGCTCACAGCTTTTCTCATGATGACTGTGATGTTGAAGAGTTCCCTCATTCTACATTTAACCTGTGGAGGCGGCGAAACGCAGCGTCCTGCAAAGTGATTAAACATTTAATGTGGGAGTGATGGGCCTAAATATTTTACACAGTTAAATAATGGAGAGGGAGATGTGCGCGCGTCTGAGTCAGGTAAGTGTCTTGTTCAGGTGGTTGGACAGACGAGGGGTCACTCTCGTTCATGTTGTTTATTTACTGCCTGTTAGATTCATTCTGTTTACTGCTTGTGTTTGTTGTGGCACTTAGGCAAAGAAAAAGCCCTGATGTGTGTGTGTGTGTGTGTGTGTGTGTGTGTTAGAGAGAGAGAGAGAATGTGTGTCAGTGTACTGTGTGGACAAAGCGATTTGTGATTTGTCAGAACGAGCCAAAGGACAGCACAAGGACACAGCTCCTATTGGATGAGGAGTTTAGTGTTTACTCGCAGTGAAGTGAAGTGAAGTGGTTCAATTATCAAACCATTGCAGATTTGTTTTTATGATTCATTTAATTTAAGTATGTGTCATTTAATACACCTCTGGATGTGTATGTAGTTTCAGTAAATGGACAAAAGTATTTGGACACCTGCTCGTTCGTTGTTTCTTCCAAAAAAACCAAAAAAAACAAAACCTTACTCTGCTTTTGTTGGAGTAACTGTCTTTACTGTCCAGGAGGAACATTCCTGTTTGGAGGAGCATTGCTGTGAGAATTTGATTGCATTGAACGACAGGAGCATTAGTGAGGTCAGGACGTTGGGCGATCACCACCCCAAAGTGCCAGAGAACACAGAGAAGTTCTTCCACTGCTACACAGCTCAGTGATTCTGGGGGGGCTTTATACCTCTCTAGCCCACGCCTGGCATTAGGAGGCATGGTGCCAAAAGGTTCCTGAGTCCTATTCTATTCGTACTTCTGTGACAAGCCGTGTGTGAGCATTTGCACATCTTCATTAGAAGAGATGTCCACAAACATTTGGACACGTGTATTTCGTCAAGCACTGAAAAGCACGGTGGTCTTCTTTCTTTTTTTTTTTTTAACCAAAACAAATATTACCGTAGCTGCCGGTGTTTACCGTCCGCCGTGTGCAGCTCTTATCTCGACTGCACAGAGGCGATATTAAAAATCCCAGAATAATAAAATGACATTGCGTGGTATCTAAAGAGTATTTACACTGGTGCCCACATCACAGGCCCGTAGAGACCGCGGAGCCGAGCGATAACCCTAATCGCAGCGGATCACATTGTGAGAAGGCCGAGGGGTCTCAGATGGATGTGGAAATAGGAAGAGGCATTACTGAAAGCTGAGGAAAGTGACTTAGAAAGGACAGAGCACAAACATCCTGTGGTCACCGGAGGATGTTTACTGCACACAGAGCTGCGTTCAGAAGAGGAAAGAAAAAAAGGCCACACAATGGGAGCTGATTAGCTGGAGCTGCATGCCTGAGCTTAGAGGTTATGCATGTATGTCGGTTAACCCCTTTTACAGCCTATGGGTCGCCGGTGGGCCGAGAGGGCTATTACAAACGCCTATTACCAGAGAATAGCCCCACCGGTATGTACAGAAGTCACCGAGCAGACTGATTTTAGACCAGATTGGAGTGTGAATTGTCTTCTGCACAACTGAAAGAAGGAAAGAAGCACCATTCAAAAGTTTGGACACCCCAAGAAAGTTGGGTTCTCAGATAACTTTTACCAAGGTCTCGCAGCTTGACCTTTCTGTTATGTTGCGGGTCAAATTGACCCATTGCAGAGTTTAAAAATACAGGAGGTGGCAAGTCTGCAAGACCAGATCAACTCAGAAATAAAAAGTCCAATAGTAATTAATTTACTATTATTTTACTGATATTATTATAAGTAAACCCTGATTTGAAAGAAATTTGAATTCGATTACACTAAATATTAATTAAATGAATATTAATTGAGCTAAAGACAGTGTATATGGGCTCTGCACCAGGTCAGTTTGACCCCAAAACATTAATGCTGTTCCTCACAGCTGAACATAACAGGAGGGTTAATCTGCTGGTTAGGCCCATGGCTAGTTCACAGTCATCTTTAGGAAAGGCCAGGTGATGTTCCAATGTTTAGAGCATTGATGCGATCCATGGAGGTCCCACCTCACAACCTACAGGACTCAAAGGATCTGCTGCCGACGTCCTGATGCCAGATACCACAGGGTGCCTTCAGAGATCTTGTGGAGACCATCCCTCGATGGGCCAGAGGTGTTTGGGCAGAATGAGAGGACCTACAGAGTATTAGGGAGGTGGTTGTAATGTTATGGCTGGTCGGTGTGTATTTGTGTACATATGTGGGGACATATCAACACAAAAACCAGCAGAAAAAAGACTGAAGACTCCAGAAATACTCATAAATAATTACTGTGCATGTAAATCTGCTGCAAACGTCCAAAGATTAAAGGCAGACGAAGAGAATTTGAGCTGTTAAATGGCTGGATTCCTGACCGCTATGTTAAAAAATGGCTGTGACTGTGCTGAGCAAAAACTGACCACTGCTTTTCAGTCTGTAGGGCGCTCAGACGTTTTTCATATTGCATGAGGCAGCAGAGGAGGAAATCGTGTCCAATTTCCATCATAAATAACAGGTTGAATGTGGAACGGACCATGACGGATGGGAGTGTTACCGAATTTCCATTCGGAGGGCAGAGGGAGGAGATGGGTGGGCATTACCCAAAGGAGCAGACAAGGGTTATGATTTGCTTTTAATTGCTGGAATTATTGCCCTCTTAATGCTCACCAGAGCTGAACCAGGCAAAGGGACTGACAGCTAAATCCCAGCAATGAGAGTTCCATCATTCACCAAAAGACATTCGTATTCCCAGAGGCTCTGCTTTTGTTTTGCTGAGCGTCAAAATTGATTCTCATCTACAGTCCTCGTGAAGCGGTGATCCAGTGTATTCAGCCCCCGTAGAGAGCTGCCTCCCATCACGCAGTAATGAAATGAGCTTTTTGCTTCTTTGAGGTGAAACATTTCCCTCTGCAGGGTAAAATGTTCGAGCGTGAAAGAGAAACACAGGCGGCTGTAGGGAGGCTTCGCTGCTGACACAAGGACGTCCCATGTCTTCCTCTTTAGTGAGGACTTCCGAATACTGACAAACTGTTCAAACACAGTGAATTATTAATGCACCCTCCATCTCCCAACTGTCCCTGGGGTATATCTGAGCAGTTATAAGCTAGGCTGCAGCTATGCAGGACTGGAGCTTTGCTTTACAAACCAATCTAACCATTAAAATAGTAGAGCTGACTGCTCATATTTAAGGTGGAATAATCTGGTGAATCTGGTGGAAAATCTGAATTAAGCATCTGGCCTCATCAGAAACAGCCTGTGGTCTCAATTGAGACCAGCTTCTGCTGAAGAAATGGGATTTTTCCTTTGGTCTCAGAACTTAATCAGCTTGTTAAGCCCATGGCTTTAGGAAAGGCCAGGTAACGTTCAAAGCATTGATGCTCATGGAGGTCCCACCTCACAGCTTACAGGACTCAAAGGATCTGCTGCTAACATCCTGGTGCCAGATACCACAGGACAAGACCTTCAGAGGTCTTGGGAAGACCATGCCTCGATGGGTTAATAGTGTTTTGGTGGAATGAAGGGACCCACACAAAATTACAGTGGTGGTTGTAATGTTATGGCTGGTCTGTATGTAAATTTGTGTGCCAAGATGCACTCACTGTATTCAATCAACCCAATATCAGCCATTGTTTCTTTTTGGGTTTAATACAGCCAGTTAACGCTGGTGCTGGTTGGGTACCGGTATTTACAGTGGGAACCGAACTTCCCCATATCTGACTCACATCATGCCTCGACGGGTCAGAGCTCATTTGACCATGAAGGCGGCCTTCACCATCTTAGGCGAGTGGGTTTAATGTTCTCACCAGAAGCATGTCAGCATTTACAGCCAATAAGAGAAGCTTTCTGTAATAGCTTGGCAAAGTGGGGGATGATTTAGGTATGCAGATTGCTTGGTGTGACTTGGCGGAGTATAACGCTACTTTAGCCTCTTAGCTTCGGTGCAAAATGAAATATTCAACAGTCAAACAAATCCTGTGTGGTAGTGAGGTCTGCTGCCTGAGATAGATTGAGCGTAGTGTTTACTAGGTAATCAGGCCAGCAGTAGCATGCTGGCAAATCTGTGACATCTAGCTGATTAGCTACCGCGACATAGTCCAGCATTGTAACACAGCATTGTAAACTGGAAACTCAGGATTATTAACACAGAGGTATTGCTGTTATACTTGAGCCCAGAATTGAGAATTGCTGGACCCCCTTGTGACCCGACCTAGAAGAGGCCTAATAATGTAGGTTTATTATACAAGTGATAGATTGAATAATTTAACTATCTATCTGTCTATCTATCTATCTATCTATCTATCTATCTATCTATCTGTCTATCTGTGTCTGTCTATCTATCTATCTATCTATCTGTCTGTCTGTCTGTCTGTCTATATATCTATCTGTCTATCTATCTGTCTATCTATCTGTCTATCTATCTATCTATCTATCTATCTGTCTATCTGTCTGTCTGTCTATATATATATATCTATCTGTCTGTCTATCTATCTGTCTGTCTATCTATCTATCTATCTATCTATCTATCTATCTATCTATCTATCTGTCTGTCTGTCTGTCTGTCTATCTATCTATCTGACTATCTATCTATCTATCTATCTATCTATCTATCTGTCTGTCTGTCTGTCTATCTGTCTGTCTGTCTGTCTGTCTGTCTGTCTATCTATCTATCTGACTATCTATCTATCTATCTATCTATCTATCTATCTATCTATCTATCTGTCTATCTATCTCTATCTGTCTGTCTGTCTGTCTGTCTATCTATCTATCTATCTGTCTGTCTGTCTGTCTGTCTGTCTGTCTATCTATCTATCTATCTATCTATCTATCTGTCTATCACAGTAAACATCTGTTTAGAGTTTAGGGTTTAGGGTTCAGGATGCTCACTTCACTTTCTATGTTCCACTGCTTTGCCACATCCATAAAATGTCCGGCACGGGTCACAGCACGATGCCTCTCCTCTGTTTTCATGACCATTAAAGCATGTGAATGAAGTCGCCACTGTTCATCTATATAATGAGCTGTAACTCCGAGATAGCTGTTGTTACCTACTGATGTCCAATAATCACCCAATAGGTACAACTGCAGCCATTGTTTTGTCCAGTGAGCCATGGGGCAAACGACTGAAATGAGCCTTCCCATTTAACAGACCTTTCTCCATCACTCTACTTTTAATGGGAGATGCAGCGCAGGGTCAGGTCTCAACATGAACTACGGATGACTCGCAGGGCACTATTTTTTCAATTGCATTAAATTGAGATTGCATTAGTGTGTTATTATCGCGTTAACTTCGACAGCCCTAATATATATCATTAGCTACAAGGTGCTTAGAGAAGCTAGCTAGCAGGACAGCATAGCAGAGGTCGTGTTCCAGCTAACCAAGGCTCGAATCACATACGTTTAGAGGATAAAGCCTCATATCTGAGAACACATGTGAGTCAAGTGAATGTCTTGTGAATGTTTTCAACTGTTTTCAGGCTCATTTAGTGGACTGGATCATCAGTGTGTCTAAACCTGCAGCTAAGGTGGGCTCCTACCTGTTTGCATTCCGCACCCTGTGGCTTTCTTAAATGTACATGAGCCTATCTGGCCGTGAACAGAAATCTGACACATCAGGCACGTCGTAATTTAGAAATACCGTCCTCATTTTGAGATGCTGCAGCATGCTGTATTGCCATAATACCGCCCAAGCCGAGTCAGGCCTCACAGGGTTAAGTTACATGTAGTGTCTACATTGGCCTCATAGCCACAGGTACTAACATTAGACACAGCAGATGTTTTGGTAAAATTGCATATGTTATGTTTTGAGAAGTAATTAATTTAATGTAAAAGCCCCAGTGAGTAGTGCATCAGGCTCAATACACCATGAAGACATTTTAACCTTGCCTCGAAATGAGCTGCTGCAAAGCGAGAGCATTAGCATGGAAGATCACTCTTCCAGCCTTCTGCAGACACCACCTCTTTTGTCAGCGCATGCAAATTTGCACTCTCAGAAGCAGCCCGTGGACATTTCTGAGCGCCACAGATGTTCAGACAGCAGCAGCAAGCAGCGAAAAAGCCACTAACACGTCTCTGATCCCCCATAGGCCAGGGTCACTGCAGGGTATTATAGGGGGCACTGGGTAAAATATGGTGATTGCAGGAAGCATTAAGCATTTGAAGCATCTAAACAGCGTTATCTTCCAGGAACAGTGGGTATTAGAGGTCATTTGGAGACAAAAACGTCCTTTCAAATTCCAAACGGTGACTTGAAGGGGTTTAGCATAAAAAAGTGATGATGAGAAGCTTTATTGTGGAGGGGTTTGAGGTTCTCTGGGATATTTCAGGGTCTTTTACAACAAAATATAAGCTAGGGAGCTACTGAAAATGGGATGTAAGGGTAAATACTTCAGCATTGAGCTGTGGAGCAGTGGAAGAACTGTTTTCTGGAATGGTGGATGGTGGAGCTCCTTCAAATCCTTTTGGGACGATTTAGGGAGTTGGGGTATGAGGAGGTAGGGTGGTAATCATCCAACATCCTGACCTCACTAATACTCTTGTCAGTGAATGCAGTCAAACCCTCACAGCAATGCTTCTTCAAAATCTAGTAGAGCGCCTTTAGTAGAGACAGCTACTCCAACAAAAGCAGAATCAGCTCTTTTGGAATACCATTGTTTTTGGGGGAAAAATGAATGAGCAATACTTTAGACTATTTAGACTAGATGTAAGATTATTTCACTTGCCAAGATATCATTCTTGCAGTGTGCTCAGTGATAGTCTCAGAGTAGCCTGAGGGCCTACATTCAAGAAGCGCACACAACAAGTCAAGCCTCTCTTTAAAAAAAAGCTAAGCATCTTGCTGTCCAGCACCAGCCTGTGTTCTGAAATCAGTGCCAATTGCTGTCCCACGGTACACGATGCCCTCAGGTTAAACTATGCCTCAATAGCTAAAATAGAGTGACCACACATCCTCTTTTTCCTGGACATTCTCATTGATTAATTTCATGTCAGCATTTACTTCTACAGCTTTAAACAGGCCTTTTTAGGCTCCACCTTCTGACCACCACAGCTGGTCTATATGAACCTGCATCTGCAAGTGTTGGTCAAGCTGCTTCCCACCACAGCCGATTGCCCACAGCCTAAAATGTAAATAAACACAAATCGGTTCTAGATAAAAATAAATCCCAGCAAACATGTACATGTGCAACATGAACCCCATCTGAGTTGTACACTGCTTGCAGGGCCTAGATGGGACCCATGTGAGATTAAGGTGGGATATAACAATGGGGGCCAATTGGGAAGCCCAACTGGGTCCCGGTAAAAACGCATGTACAAACCCACTCAGAGCCCATGCCTATCTGGAACCCACATAGCCCACGTTCCACTCATTTGAGCCCTACATGAGCATGTTAGCTGGGCTGTGGTTTCGTCTCAGTGGAAGCTAGTGGACCAAATCTCCTGAAAGATCCAAAAGCTTGGAGTTTTAAATCAATAATCAGATTTGATGAAATATCAGATTTTCATGGCACCATTTTTTAAATTATTATTTTTCTATATTTATTGGCATTAAATTAAAAGAATAATAGGAGACGATTTGGTCATCTAGGCTATTAAGGCTAATTATTAGTATTGGGAAATGAGTCAATGTGCAACCTAGGCCTACTTGAAGCCCCTCGGCCACAACATCCTAACAGCGATGGACGTTTGTGTGTCCTCAGGGTCCCCTGTCACCCGAGTCACCTTAGCTTTGAGTTGTTCTATGAGGACGCCTGGACCCCTTCCTAAACAGGATTTGAAAGAGTTTGCCTGTGTAGAAATCCAGCTGATATGTCCTGTCTGTTTCCAATTAGCCCGAATGTCATAATATTTTACAGCGTCAGTTCCTGCTCCCCTAAAGTGAGATGTGAGTGCAGTCAGATTTAATTCTAAACAGGCTTGGGCCCAGGCCATACCCCCCTTGGCGTTGCAGGCCCATTCTGCAGCTCCCCCGCCAAGGGGCAGAGAGACGGCCTAGTGATTTATCTGTGAGTATTTGCTCAAGTGAGCGGTTTCAGGAACCCAGTTTTTGTCACAATCACTGAGTTAAAGGTGCTAGGCTGCTATATTATCCTAAACTGGAGGGACGGTTTTGTATTTATTGGCTAATCCATTCTCAGAAGCAGCTCAAGGAAGACAGTGTTGTAGCCGAAATATCATAAACAACTTCAGTGCAGTGAAATCAGATGCTTTCTTTTCAGAGAGGCCCTCCAAGGCCATATTAGTGGTGGGAGTAGTAGCTTTATTTCCCCCATGGGGGAATTATTGAAGAGGCAGTTTCGCTTACTGAGTGACTGAATGACTGAGTGACTGAGTGTACTGACGGTCTGAGGACTACGTTTTCCACAAAGCTAACAAGTATCTGTGCTGCCGAGAGCAGATGTAATCTTAGGTAAGCTGATGTTGCGTCTCCTTGCTTGAAATGTTATTGTAGAGGGAAGTGGTGTGAAAATACCGTGGCATTAATTTACTGAAGCATCTAAACGGTGTTATCTTCCAGGAACAGTGGGTTTCCAGGGGTCATTTGGAGACAAAAATGTCCTTTCAGATTCTGAACGGTGACTTGAAGGGCTTTAGCATAGAAAATGTGATGGTTAGAAGCTTTGTTGTGGAGGGGTTTGAGGTTTTCAGGGATATTTCAGGGTGTTTTACAGTAAACGACAAGCTAGTGAGTTACTGTAAATGAGTTGTAAAGGTAAATCCCTTAAATGAACTGCATTGCAGTAAGTTGAAAGGCCATATTAGGAGTAGTAGAACTAGCTATATAAGCCACTATTGGGAAATTGATTGTTGTTAAAACGTGTGTACAAATCAATAGCATGTCGACATCAATAGCATCACAACTGCAGTCACCTGTCGCCAGCCTCTCCCAGCATCAGTACCACGCCATTAGCAGCAAGCTGACCACCGGCCTTGCCACTGCTACCATGGTGCGTCATGCTACCATCACTATGGTGGCGTTAGCATCACTACTGCAGCATCAATACATCAATACAAGCCATGTTCATGAGGTCCTGGGCCCTTTACATCTAAATATGTGGTCTACATCTTAAGGCTCTGAGGGCAAGGCTGAGGTCTTTGCCAGGCAGGGTCACATGAAACGGTACATTAACCATAATTGAGGTCATTTTATGCCACAGAACCTTTTTCCCAACGACGAGCAGATATCTTGGTCCCAAACTCCCCATTGCTGAAACACCATTGATGATTCAATGCAGCTAGTGGTGTGGTCGTTTTGGTGTGACATTGAACAGTGGCGAATAATCAGAACTGCCCATCAAATGTTGGACTAGCATTAGCATGCTGGGAAATTCTGTATTATTTAGTTGATTAGCTATAATATCTAAAAACTGAGTGTTATCATAATGTAAAAGCTGCCATACATTTATTGAAGATTTATACTCTGTTGTTTGACGTGTAATTATTAAGTAAATATGGAGCCATTGACCACATACACCCACACTTAAACTACACACACATGTCCAGGGAACTGAGGTCCCTCAATGTAAAAATACAGTGTGCAATACCGCCCCCCCGCCCCCCCCCCCATATGTGCAATTAAGGGTCAATTTGCAATTATCTGTAAATAATATTGTTATTGTGTTTTTTTGTTTACTTCTATTATTTCTATTGTGTATATATTGGTAATTTATCTAAGTTTTTGTATCTGAGTGTCTTGCTATCCCTTTGCTGCTGTGACACTGAGAATTTCTCCACTGTGGGACTAATAAAGGATTATCTTATCTTATCTTATGAACTGTGATCACTTTAATAGTGGTGCTTCATCCAGTACCATTGGGATTCGATGAGATGGGTAGTCCAACATCCTAACCACACTAATGCTCTGGTCACTGAAGTCTATCTAATCCTCACAGCAATGCTCCTCCAAAATCTAGTAAGAAAGCCTTCCTGCCTTCTCTGGACAGTAGAGACAGTTACTCACCCAAAAGCTGAATCAGCTGTTTTTAATATCCTTGATTTTCTCCCGAAGAAACAGGGAATGAGCAGGTGTCCCAATACTTTTGTCCATATAGAACACAACTCAAATGCTGAAGTTGGGGGTAAAAAAGAACAAATTTTCCAGTGGCCAGTCCACGCCCCTTTGTCCTCATCACATTTACGGTTGCTTATTTTGGACAGGCCGGTTTAAGTGTAGATCTGCTAAAGGGTTAAACACCTGAGTTCAGTGTTCGCTTCTGTACGACACCGCAGATCCTGCTGCTTTCATGCTGCTTGGAAGTACAGTGCACTCTCTATCCCGGCAGAGCCAAGGCAGGTTCAGTAATGTAAGCTGAAGTGTACGCGTCGCCTGTCTCTGTTATTTAATGCGCTGTGATGGCAGAAAGCCAGCCACCACTGTGTTGTGCGAATGGAGCGATGTGCGGCGAGGTGAGTGTGGGAGGAATGAAGGGAGTTTGCCTTCAGGATCGTTGTGGAGTTCCTGCTCAGTGTGTGTTTGGGGGCGGGGGTGTTCCCTCCTGTCTGACTGGAGTACTAATGTGGTTTGTGCTAACGAGCTGAGAGCAGTGTGCAGTGATTTATTGGCTGTCCCTTTCCTTGCAGGTCAATAGCAGGCTGGAGATGCTGAAAAAGAAGATTGATTGGCGCTGGACAGTCCCTCTGTTTCTGCTGGCGACCGTGGCTCAGGTAGAAGCCCTCCTCTTCATTTCCACTGAAGAACACTAATCAGCACTCTACTGGTTGGAATACAGGAATCGCCATTGTCCTAACCCAGTCCATTCCCCAAACCACTGCATAGCTCAGCATTTCCCATCCTTCCTTCCTGTGGGTTTTCCTTCCGTTCCTCGACGATTCCCTGGATTTAGCTCATTAGCTTTCATCAATAGTTTGGCAACAAATCAAATGTCCCCATCCTCCCCCCACCACTACCATATCCTAAAGGTTGATCGACCAGGACATGTTTGTTGTCCATTGTGTACATCTTTAATTCCACTGCCACTGAGCTACCAAACCATGTGGGAGACTGGGGTTCAATTCTCACTCTGGGTGACTGTGGGTGCTGCGCTACACTAATAAGAGTCCTTGGGCAGGCCTCCTAACACTACATTGGTCCACCTCTGTAATATGAGTAACCTTGTAAGTTGCTCTGGATAAGAGCATCTGCTAAATGCCGTAAATGTAAATGGTGGAGCTTTGAGGCTAATATACAGCAATCAGCCATAACATTAACCCCCCCCCCCCCAAACTAGTATTGCATAGGTCCAAAATGGTGCAAACTCACCAAGGCATGGACTCCACAAGCCCTACGAGGGTGTCCTGTGGAAGCTGGTACCAAGACGTTAGCAGCAGATCCTGTATGTTCTTTAAATTGTGAGGTTGGTGGGACCTCCAAGAGCATCTGGTTCACCAGTTGTCTTTCTTTGGAGCACGTTTGGTAGGGACTTACCAAAGCATACCAGGAACCCCCCCACCACAAGACCTGCTTGATTTTTTTTTGGAGCTGTTCTGACCTAGTCATCCGTCTAGCAATCTAGTTACATTGGCAGCCGTCAAGGGGTCAGTCTGACCAGTCAGTTCTTGATGGTCATGTGTTGGAGGCAGGAAAACGAAAACTGGGCAAGCGTAAAGATCTGAGACACTTTGACAAGGGCCAAATTGTGATGGCTAAGTGACTGGGTCAGAACATCTCCAAATTGGCAGATATTGGAGGCCCCACCTCAGAACTTACAGTACTTAAAGGATCCGCTGGAAACATCTTGGTGCCAGATTTGACAGGGCACCTTCAGAGGGCTTGGGAAGTCCATGCCTCGACAGATTTTAAAAAAGCTGTGTACTGAGACAGGCCAAGGTACCACTGTTGAGGAACAGTGACCCTACTGATGATGCTGATTCAGCTCGTCATATTCTGATGCTCTGCTGTGAGTTCTGGGTCAGGAGTTGAGAGATGCCTCCTGGCTGCTTCCTAATGCTTCTTCAGTCTAGAGCAAAGTGGAAAAGTGAGTTTTTGTCACATTTAGGAAGCATCTGAACACCAGACATGCTTTCTTTGTGATCCTCCATGGCCTACACAAGACGAGCACACAAGCTAACCATACGGACGCTTGACTGGTCTGCACCACTGCACTGAGATTTTCAAGTCACCAAGGCATGAGGTAGCATAATCCGAACTGAAATAAGCAGAGTCTTCATATTGTGTGTGTGTGTGTGTGTGTGTGTGTGTGTTTTCTGTATGTAGGTCACTGTGCTGGCCAGCCCTGAAGTAAACGACAGCCAACAGCAACCCCCTCAGAATGTGTATCACGACATTGGAGTCACCAGGAACAAGATAGTGACGGCGCAGTTCGAGTGCTATCAGAAGATTATGAAGGACAATGATCATGTGAGGAAAGGTACGGCATTATGAAGCAGATGTGGAGTCGGCCAGATGTGCTGTTATAGAAGTGCTGATTAAAATGTGTCCTCACACTCACACTAGTGAACTAGGGGCAGTGAGCACACACACACCTGGTTGGGCAGCCAACTCCAGCGCCCGGGGAGCAGAGAGGGTAAAGGGCCTTGCTCAAGGGCCCAACAGTGGCAGTGCCAGCGGCAGCAGCAGCAGCTGAGTCTGAGTATCGAACCCACAACCCTGTCATCACTAGCCTGGAGCTCTAACGGCTGAGCCACCACTGCCCCATTAAACACTATGTCAAGGGTGCCCAAAAGGTGCCCAAATGTTTTGTCACATTAAAAAAGTATTTTCCAAAAATGAAGTATGGCTAAAGAAATTACATTAAGCAACTTTTATTATTTTCATTTTTTCCCCTTTCCCAGATTCTCTTTCAGAAAGTGGATCCACAAGTCAACTAGCTGGTTGACTTGCCCAGTTAGGGTAATTCTAGGCATAAACTAACATAAACAGTAACTGTAGTAGGATAGAACTACAATAGAACTACAATATTAAATAATACGTTTGCAATGCTAAATAAAATATCAACAAATATCCTTATCTGTCCATCCTTACTATTTACAGCCTCGTATACATGTTTGAGTAAAATGTAAAGTGTATAGCTGCCTACCTGTCTATCTAGGTATGTTTAGGTGGAATGATCTCCATACTAACATCAGAATTTCTGCATCGGTTCATGTTTTTAAGGAACTTTTAAAGACTTTCTTTTATTCTCTTGCTATTAGTAGTGTTTAAATCTGTGAAATCAACATTATTATTATTATTATTATTATTATTATTATTATTTAATTATTTTTGTCTGTAAAGCATTTTGTAAGATGCTCTGGAAAAGTGCTATATAAATAAAGATTACTTACTTACTAGCTGTAGCTGTTTAAAGCACAATGTTCTTCAATGGGGTTCAGCTATAATGGCTATGGCAGAAATAATGGGTACTACCTATATTTTAGGTCATATTTTAGTATTTAAATAGAAATGGCTTTAAATATACACCAGTCTTAAGGATAAACACATACAGTTCAGTGTAGGACTGAAATTGGTGACAATACGACCTTGTGCATTGTGTTTACCCTGAGCTAATGTTAGTGTCCAATTATGTTTACCCTAAGTGGGCAACTCAACCGAGCAGTCACACATGCTTAGAGATACAGTTCATTGTTATGTTTTTGTCATTCAGTAAAAAAGCAACAAAAACCTGAATATAATTGTTAAGTAGGGTTTTTTTAATTATAATATTATAATTATAATTATAATTATAATTTTTAAGTAGCCTAAGTTGTACATTTTAGGCTATTTAAAGTGAACAGTCAACAGTCTTAATAGCCACAGTTCTGGTTCAGAGTCTGATTGACTTGCGTGAAGAATTGGTCTTGGGCTGAATGAGTGAATGTGTATGTATTAATGTACATTAACATACAGTAGCTGCAGGGTTTGAGAGGTATCTCCACTCTCACACATCCACACCGCCATGGTCCTACTACTTCGCCACGGCATCTTAACTGCGGTGGATACCCATGTGTCCCTAGTATCAGCACACATTCAACCAGATGTGTCCAGACTTTTGACTGGTACTGTACACGAGCTGTATTGCTAGACCTGTAGTGTGTAGTAAATCTGGGGGATTATCAGGACTGGTTCATTGAAAAATCATATTTCCATACAGTTTGCTATATGGACACACAGAGACACACACACAGACACACTCGCCTCAGAACAGACTGCATATGGGGTTTCTGACATGTGTTGAGTGTCGTCATTCAGAAGAGGCGCACAGTAGAAAGGAAGCAGTATTGAGGACTTCAGCCAGCTTCTCGTTTCCGTATGCAAATCATGACATTAATTCATGTTGTCTCGTGTAATTAACGCAGCGAGAGCACAGCGAAGTGAAAAGCCTCAGGTGAGGCGAGCGGATCGTGCCAGGGAAAGTGATGCTCTGCGGCAGCTCCGCTGAAATTTACTCAAACTCTTCAGAAATGATGATGGAGAGAGCGTTTACAGGATAGCGATGATTAAAAGCTTAGTGGGTGGATGCGTGTGGTTAGGAGGAGGGGGGTTGGGGAGAAGGGGGGGGGGAGTTCTTGTGTTCCTAAAGCATGAAAATGTCATAGCAAATCAGGTGGATTCACTCCACTAGAATAACTGACATTTATAGCTCTTGTTGTTGTTGAAGATGGATCCTGAAAGGCCCACTCCAAGGGCCGCACGTTTTAGACATCCATTAAAGAGACCGATTTGAGAAGCTCTCCTCCTGCGTCATTCAGATAACAGAGGCGGAGTCCCAGTCAATATTCTGAGTCGATGCCTAAAGCCACTGGGAAGAAGCAGACAATTAAACGAATGAGGCTTTGTTTGATTTCCTTGCTATTGCGAAATGTAGCGGTCGCTCTTTATTCTGATGGCATCCAGCTGAAACCCCAAGCATTCTCATGCTTATCTGGTGATGGTGAAGCTCAGATTCATGTATATATATATATATATATATATATATATATATATATATATATATATATACAGTGAGTCCAAGAAGTATTTGATCCCTTGCTGATTTTCTTCGTTGGCCCACTAATAAAGACATGATCATTCTATACTTTTAATGGTAGATGTATTCTTACATGGAGAGACAGAATATTAAAAAGAAAATCCAGAAAATAAATCTAAGGAATATATATTAATTGATTTGTATTTCATGGAGTGAAATAAGTATTTGATCCCTTAGTATTCATTAGCAGTTCTGGCTTTTACAGACCAGTTAGACACTCCCAATCAACTTGTTACCTGACCTGAAGCCACCTGTTCTCACTAATCACTTGTGTGAAAAACACCTGTCCACAGAATCAGACAGATCACACAGATTTCAAGTCTCCAACATGGGTAAAACCAAAGAGCTGTCACAGGACCTCAGAGTCAGAATTGTTGACCTTCACAAAGCTGGAATGGGCTACAAAAAGATTAGTAAGGTGTTGGATGTGAAAGTAACAACTATTGGTGCAATTATCAGAAAGTTTAAAGAGTATAACATGACAATCAACAGACCTCGGCCCGGTGCTCCAAAGAAGATTTCGCCTCGTGGGGTGGCAATGATGCTGAGAACAGTCAGAAATCGTCCTGCAACCACTCGGCAGGAGTTAGCAAATGACCTGAAGGCAGCTGGGACCACAGTTTGCAAGGAAACAATTGGCAACACTTTGCGCAACAATGGATTCACATCCTGCAGTGCCCGAAAGGTACCCCTGCTGAAGAGAGCACATGTGGAGGCGCGCCTCAAGTATGCCAATGATCATTTGAAAGATGAACCAAGTTATTGGGAGAAGGTTTTGTGGTCAGACGAGACCAAAATTGAACTTTTTGGCCTCAACTCCACCCGCCATGTGTGGAGGAAGAAAAATGCTGCCTATGACCCCAAGAACACTGTGCCCACCGTCAAGCATGGAGGTGGAAGCATAATGTTTTGGGGGTGTTTCTCTGCCAAGGGTACAGGGCTACTTCACCGCATCACTGGGAAGATGGATGGAGCCATGTACCGCACAATCCTGAGGGACAACCTCCTCCCCTCTGCCAGGGATCTGAAAATGGGCCGTGGTTGGGTCTTCCAACATGATAACGACCCTAAACATACAGCAAAGGCAACAAAGGATTGGCTCAAGAAAAATCACATTAAGGTCATGGAGTGGCCCAGCCAGTCGCCAGACCTCAATCCGATCGAAAATCTATGGAGGGAGCTGAAGGTCAGAGTTGCCAAGCGACAGCCCACCAACCTTCATGATTTAGAGAGGATCTGCAAAGAAGAGTGGGCCAAAATTCCCCCTGGTGTGTGTGCTAAACTTGTGGTTAACTACAACAAACGTCTCACCGCTGTGCTTGCAAACAAAGGCTTTGCCACTAAGTATTGAGTGTGTTTGGCAAGAGGGATCAAATACTTATTTTCCTCATTGAAATACAAATTAATTAAAATATATTCTTTAAAATTATATTCTGGATTTTTGTCTTGATATTCTGTCTCTCCATGTTAGAATATATCTACCATTAAAAGTGCAGAAGGATAGTGTCTTTATTAGTGGGCAAATAAAGAAAATCAGCAAGGGATCAAATACTTCTTGGACTCACTGTATATATATATACATGTAATCATCGGTCGTTCATAGCTGGGGTTTGCTGTACTGTACGGTTCACTGTAGAGAACCTCACCCTCTCAGATTTCTATACAGTGGTGGTGAATGGAACCATTACACACATTACAAACACAGCCATTTCATTTATTATCCAGACCCACCAGTGATGTTGATGATGGTAAAATTGTAGGAAATCTGAAATAAATATGTAGATTTTTTTTACACAAATACCCTATGTGGACAAAAGTATTGAGACACCTACTCATTCAGTGTGTCTTCTGAAACCAAGGGTATTAAAATCTCTATATAAAAGTCTCTATTGTTCAGGGAAGAAGGCTTTTATCCCATAAGTATTGGATGGAGCTCCACCACCATCACTCCAGAGAACACGGTCTGCCACCGCTTCACAGCTCAATGTTGGTGGGCTTTATACCCCTCTACTAGCCCACGCCTGGCATTAGGCAGCATGGTGCCAATAGGTTCATGATGTTGATCTGCTCCAGAGAGTCCTATTCTATTGGCAATATGTCTCAGCTGAACGCACATTCATAAGAAGGGGTGTCCACAAACATTTGGACATATAGTATAAATGTCATTAAAATAACTAAGAATTTGATTGATTTAATTATATTTAAATTAGTCAAATAAATCTGTATTTACTAATATTAATAACTATATTTACTAACTCGATTATAGTAGTTACTGAATCGTAAGTTCAACCACCGAAAGCCTGAGCCATTATATAATATACCAGGAAATTAATTTTTTTAAAAGCTGGACTGTTTATTAGACCTTCTGACCAATACTTTTTTTAAAAAAAGTTTATAATTAACACTTTGCATAAATGACATTTGTATCATATCAGATACATTCAAAAGTTATTGCTCACAGCAGTTTTGTTTTAAACAAATACATTTATTTTGTCATTTTATTTTTAGTATTATTTGCCTATTAATGTACTAAATTAATTATTAATTTAATTCATAAAAATCATTATTTCATATTTGTGACATATTATTGTTATTATTAATATAACTATGTAAGATAATTCATTATTTAATTATCACTGTAATGTTGCAGAGGTCTCCGAAACTCAATATGTATCAAACTTGAAACACTTGGCTCTAAAGGGTTCAGGACTTATTTAATAAGATGCCCTGATATGGTCATGAGGAAACAATAATCAGCGACAGAACTTATGTATTTCAGGTTTGGTAAGTGCTGGACATTGATATTGCTGCTGTATTGAGGAGTTTTTCATTGGGCCTCAGTCACACGGGCCCCATGCTTCCAAGCCATAGTAGAAACTGTATGGTTAAAGTCAGGCTGCACTAATGCTGGTGTGTTTGTTTCTGGTCAACAGCTGGGCCGATGTGCAACAGGACGTGGGATGGCTGGCTGTGTTGGGAAGACACGGATGCTGGGGTCACCACTCAGCAGCACTGTCCAGACTACTTCCAGGACTTTGACCCTTCAGGTGAAATTTTAGCACTATAAACTGGGGACAACTTGCTTTTTGATTTTTCTGGATTTGAGTATACACCAGCTGATTATCAGGTTGCAGTGGTACCTGTCAAGGAGTAGGATGTACATATTTGACAGGAAGTGAACAGGCAATTGCAGATGCAGGGGAAATGGGCACGCGTAAGAATTCTGAGGAACTGAACTGAAAAGTCAAATTATGATGGCTAGTCAACTGGGTCAGAACATCTCCAAAACATCAGGCAGGCCTAGTGGGGTGTTCCCAGCATGCAGTGGTCAGCACCTACCAAAAGTGCTTTAAGGATGGAGAACCGGTGAATTGGTGATAGGGTAATGGGCTTGCAAGGCTTACTGATGCTCATGAAGGCCCCACCCACCTCCTGAAGAATTCTTCAAAAACCCTGACAACATCTAGTGAAGTCATTAACACTCTTGGAGGTGGGCGTATAATAAACAGCATTTTTGAGAATGTAAATACAGATATTTACTTCAAGATCCAAACAACTGCTAACACTCAAGAACAGCGATGTTAGATTAGACTGATAGAAAAGTGATCAGTTCACTTGTGTTGGACAATTGAAATCAAGGTTAACTTGCATATGGAGATGAACAGGATGGGTTCAGGATCTGAAGCATTCCACATCAACTGTCAAACACGGTGGAGGCACTGTCACGGCCTGGTCAGGTTTGGATCTGAAGCTGGATCGCTGGTGTTTATGGATGATGCGACTATTGTCTGTGGTTCTAGTAGGATTTATTCTGTCTGCTCAATTCAGTCAGATTCTGCTAAAGTGCTGGATGGTGCTTCAACGTATTGATGGATGATTACTGATGACATACTGCAAAAACAGCCCAAGAGCTTCTAAGGCAGAGTCAGTCACTTGACCTCAACGTAGTTGAGCAGCTTTTCATTTACTGAAGCAGTGGAGGCTCAGCGGTTAGAGATCTGGGCTATTGATGACAGGGTTGTGGGTTCGATAACCACTGTTGAGCAAAGCCTTTACCCTCTAGAGAAAGACTCTAAAGGTGGCTGCAGGTAAGGCCTAGAATCGCATCTTAGGGGAGGAAATCAGACTCATTGACAGTCAAGGATATTGCTATACAGTTACATCTACAAATGGCTCTTTAAAATGCATCACTGCACCCTTTATTCATTGGATAAATGGCCTCAAGTACTCAACATAAAATCCATAAGTTTATGACTGGTTTACGCTCATCCATAAAACTCTACTGAGCCTTTCACTCACTTATTTTGGTCAGCTGCTTCAAACAGAATCTGCTACATATGGCATCAGGTCATCTCTTTATATATATCAAGTTAAAAATCCCTTAATTTAGCACCGCCCTCGACTGTCCCTCAGTTCATTCTGCTGCTGCTGAGGACTGGATCAAACTAAGAGAACGATTAAAACTGGACACTTTTTTTTTTAATTTTATGTAATTTAATGTAATTTTAGAATATAGGAATAATCTCTCCACCTTGCATGTTTATGTTGGTAGTATTTCTTTTTCACTACAGGGACTTCTGTACAAACTGGTGGAGCTATTCTGTTATTAGATGTTTGTAAGTACACTTTTGGCCTGCCAGCGGTCCATAGGCTTTTTAAGGTGCTAAATAAAAAAGAAACTACTACTAATAATAATATTGAATAATTAAATTGATAATTATGTTAGTTTGTCCAGTTATCTGGTGAGCCTATGAAAATGAAGAGATTAAAAATGGCTGTAATTTCTTTACTAAGTCAGCTTTATTGTCAAAACTGTGATATGTACCTAATGAATAAACATTTAACATTAAATAACACAAAGTATAGAAATGGTATTATGCTAGTTTGTGGATGTATAAATAAACAGAGGTCCCTGACATTGACATCAGAAGGAAAGTGGCATATGCAGCAATGCTCATATAAAATGTATGAATAAAGTATATGTATAGAGGTTCCTGAAAAGACATGAAAAGTACAGTGACATATGCAGCAGATTAAAAATCTGGGTAAGGTCAGTGCAAATATAAACAGCAGTGCAAATTGTTTTAGAGTTTTAAACTTTAAGGGTTAATGCAGTACTTTTGTTAAACCCCTTCAGTCTGAAATCTCACATCAAATCACATCAGTCTCAATTGCATCATTTCAGATTCATAACGGTAGTGTTTAGAGGCAAAAATAGATACATGTAGGTGGGATTTTTGAACTCTTTTTTTGGGCTGGGCATTTATTTGTGGTGGACCTGGCAACTTAAAATAAATATTTTTTCTCTGTAAATTGAACACAATTATTGTCCATCAACAGTGCACTATATGTCCAGTAGACCTCTTAAGTTGCTTGTCATTCAGTATTTGGTGTAATGCCTGATTAGTGTGGAATTAGTGTTTCTGTAGTCTTTGATTTTGATAATTGACCAGTGGCAACCAAAGATGTTGATCTCTTTGATCCTGAATACATTTTACCCTTGATGGCGATGGTCAAAAGCCGATCTGCACCAAGAGCCCTTCCAGCTTCAAGTACGGCTCGGCTCGACCCGCCATCCCTCAAAATCCACGGAAGACGAGCGTCCAGACTTTTTACTGTCCTGCACCGAAGTGGTGGAATGAGCTTCCCCTGAGTGTCCGAACAGCAGAGTCCAACACTCGCTGTCTTCAAACCCAGACTGAAGACCCTCCTCTTCTGGGAGTACTCAGGCGAAGAGAAGAGTACTATGATCTCCTTACTGACTTGTGTTTAGTAGAGTCTAAACTTAGAGGATCTTTGAATTATTAGTCTATTTAAACTAGCTGAGGTTTTTCTTGGGTAAATAGCACAGTACTTTTCTAAGTCGCTCTGGATAAGAGAGTCTGCTAAATGCCTTAAATTTAAATGTAAATGGACCCTGAACGTCGCTGGATCCTCTGAGTTAAGGTCATTAATGAGTCAAATGTCATTAAAATGACATCCTGACATCCTGGCATGCACATAACCCCACTCTAAACTTTAACACCAGCAACTTAAACTGTAGCCTCAAACTGCCTGCAGCATTTTGCATTCTCCACTCTGCTTCTCTTTCATCATCCCATGGGCCGTCTCACTTATCCGAAATGATCAGGAGCTTCCTGTTCTATTTTCTCTCTCTCTGTCTCTCTGTGAAGCATTGTCAAGCATTGCTTCGGCTCAAGGGTAAATAGCTTTAGAGCTTTCCATAAAAGTCATTCTCTCACCGTTGGTTGAGATGGTTTTAAGTAAAAAGAAATGAAACACCAGGGTTTGGAGATTAACTTGAGTAGGATTTGCAATTTAATTGTGACCTCTGGTTAAAAGGAACCCAAGAATACTTATTGTTGGAGTGTGCAATGCTATATGCATGCCACTATTTCAAAGACAGTGTGTAAGAAAGTGGACGGGAACCCCTTCATTCCAGCTCACACTGCTCACATTCCTCATGATTATAACAGCAAAAACTCCAGCTCTTCAAAGAGCCATCCCAACCGATTGAATGCAAACTATTAAAAGTAATGTCTCAGACTTTTCCAGCTTTGATTTAACCCTGTCTTATTCCATGTCTGTGTTTCTAGCACTGTATACAAGAAGCTCCATGCTGCCTTTATTGTTGGCTGCGCTGTGATAGTCTCTGAGCCAGTGTGTGCTATTGACATTGCCATGTACTACTGATCTGGGCTGGGTTTTCCAAATGCATGTCAGTACCAAGACAGTTTCAGAGACCTACTCCTTGCATCATTTTGTTAACCCTTGTGTTGCCTCAAAGGTCAAAAATGACCCACCACTATTTTCAACGGCAGAGAAAACCTCCTAAGGGATTATCTTCAGCTCAAAATTGAATTACTTGGTAACGCTTAACTTGGATGGTCCATTGTAGATGCCTTGTAGATGCTCAGCTGACATTCAACTGAATGTCTATTAAATGTAACTGAACTCTAAGCTGAATGTAAATGACTGTCCATTGAATCAAGCCTAAATCCTAACCCCTTACCTATACCTTACTTTTGAATTGACCTTTGAATTGGAGTCCTACCCCAAACCCTAACCTTACCATTTAATCCACTAAATTCTGACCTTAACCTTACCATTAAATCAACCCCATATCCTTACCCTAACCCAACCCTAATCATCATATCATTAAATCCTAACTTTAACCTTACCATTACCATTAAATCAACCCTAAATCCTAACCTTAACCATAATCTTACCATTAAATCAACCCTAAATTCTGACCTTAACCTTATCATTTAATCAACCCTATATCCTAACCTTAACCCCAACCCCAATCATATCATTAAATTCTGATCTTAACCTTACCATTATCATTAAATCAACCCTATATCCTAACCCTAACCCCAATCATATCATTAAATTAACCCTTACCCCTAACCTTAATCTTACCATTAAATCAACCCTAAATTCTAACCCCAACCCCTAACTCTAACCATTAACCATTAAATCAACCCCATATCCTAACCTTAACCTTACCATTTAATCAACCCTATATCCTAACCCTAACCCAACCCCAATCATATCATTAAATTCTGATCTTAACCTTACCATTACCATTAAATCAACCCTATATCCTAACCCTAACCCCAATCATATCATTAAATTAACCCTTACCCCTAACCTTAATCTTACCATTAAATCAACCCTAAATTCTAACCCCAACCCCTAACTCTAACCATTAACCATTAAATCAACCCCATATCCTAACCTTAACCTTACCATTTAATCAACCCTATATCCTAACCCTAACCCAACCCCAATCATATCATTAAATTCTGATCTTAACCTTACCATTACCATTAAATTAACCCTTACCCCTAACTCTAACCATTAACCATTAAATCAACCCCATATCCTAACCTTAACCTTACCATTAAATCAACCCCATATCCTAACCCCAACCCCAATCATATCATTAAATTCTGATCTTAACTTTACCATTACCATTAAATTAACCCTATATCCTAACCCTAACCCCAACCCCAATCATATCATTAAATTCTGATCTTAACTTAACATTACCATTAAATTAACCCTATATCCTAACCCTAACCCCAACCCCAATCATATCATTAAATATTGACCTTAACCTTACCATTAAATCAAACCTATATCCTAACCCCAACCCCAATCATGTCATTAAATTAACCCTAAATCCTAACCTTAACTGTACCATTAAATCAACCCTATATCCTTACGCTAACCCCGACCCCAATCATATCATTAAATCCTAACCCTTACCCCTAACCTTAACATTCCCCTTGAATCAACCCTAAAACCTAACCCTCACTATACCCATTAAGGGTTAGGTTTAGGTCTTTGGGTTTTAGGGATTCCATAGGGAGTCGTTTGCATTCAGCTAAGAGTTCAGTTGCATGTAACTCATATTCACTTCAATCTTAATCAAGTTTAGTTTTAACCAAGTTTTAAACAAGATTAGTCAGAAAAGGCACATAAAGAGTGAAATATGGTTCTAGTAAAATGCTTTTCCTTTAAAACAGTAGTCAATAACAAGCAGAAGCGTTTGGGCTGCTGTTCTTTACATTGTGTCAAAATTTCATGATGAATGGACCAATAGAATTTCTCCAAAATGGCTTGGAATCATTTTGGAATAATATTGTGTACAGCGAAATGTGTCCTCCGCATTTGACCCATCTGTGGTAGTGAACACTCACACACTAGTGAACTAGGGGCAGTGAGTACACACACATACCCCAGAGCAATGGACAGCCAACTCCAGCACCCGGGGAGCAGAGAGGGTATAGGGCCTTGCTCAAGGGCCCAACAGTGGCAGCTTGCCAAGCCTGGGTATCGAACCCACAACCCTGTCATCAATAACCCGGAGCTCTTCGTCGTCCAGGGCCCACCAGCAGTGTGAATACTGACCAATATGTCCTCCGATGTAACAAGACTGAGAATTCAGCAGTATCTAAGCTTAGCGGTATATTTGGACTCTAGCACACACAAGCTAGGGATACTTTCTGAGTGGACAGTGAAGCACTGCTGTAAGTCTCTTTGGGTAATAAATCGTAATTGTAATGTAATGCAATGTAAATGCTAACGGCGGAAATAGCTACTGTGTTGTCTCTGTGTTCAAGGGTTAATAGTCAATGTTAATTCCTTTAACAGAAATGGTCACTAAGATCTGCATGGATAATGGGCAGTGGTTCCTGCATCCTGAGAGCAACCGGACGTGGACGAATTACACCAGATGTAACGAGCGCACTAATGAAGGCAGAATGGTATGTCCAGTGACAGCAGCATGACCCTTAGGGCTGTTCAGCACAAAGAATGCCTCTGAAATGGAGCTGGATTTTTTTTTCTTCCTTTGTACGCATGAGCAAAAAGGAGGACACCCTGATAGAGTCTGTTTGTATATAAAGTCAGATTTGTTTATCACAGTGGTGTACGCTACATTTGACCTCACATCAGTGCTCTTACTATTTGCTTACAGTAGAAGTCAGTAGGTTGGAAAGCAATGGGTGGTGTACAGTAATTAGCAGTATACACACTTCTGTATAATGACATATAGCACTTATTTGAAGTACTTGGTTAAGCCTGAATTAGACATTTTGAAATGATTCATGTAGTTATCATAATGATTTATTATTAGCTTTATTAGAACATAACTGGACATCTGTTCAATAATTACCAGTAATTGCATCATTTGTTGCAAACTATTGCACAATAAACACTTGTTACCACCCTGTTATTTATATTATTGAACATAAATTTCAATTTAGTGTTTAATTGGCAACATTTTGATTTATGTGGGTTGTAGATCATTCCTGGTACATTGATTTAATAGACGTTTAATAATCACTCATACATCAAGAAGGGTTGCATACTCTTCTTGGTCCTACTTATCACTAATTAGAGACTAAAAAGCCTCAAATGCGCATTTAATGATTTATTTAATTTGCCGCACAAAGTCCATCTTTACTGAAACTGATACATTGGTTGAAACAGAATCTGGTATGTCAGAATGAAGTCCATACAGGAGTTCAGTTTATCAGTATTTGTTCAAAAGGGTAAAACTAACATCTGCTCAGTTTGCATGTCAAGTAATGGACATTTCATAACCTGCGTAACAGGGTGGTAACAGGGAGTTTATTGTGCATCTATACAATTGATAATTCAATTATTAGTGATTTTCACATTGCAGAACTGCAATTACATTCTAATAAACATGATAATAAATAATAACAAAACTTAATCAACATAATTTGTGCTCCATACAATAAACAATGTTACCTGTATAATAATAGAGTTTAACAGAAATATGCACAGTGTGTTTAGACCAGAAACAAACTTTTTTGTAAAAGATTGTGAAGAATTTGGTAAAGAAACCTTGAAATTCCTTTTTACAAACATTTAAAAGGTTCTTTACACACATCACTTTTACAAAAACAGTTCTTTAAAGTATAAAGAATAAAGAACCTTTTGGCGTTAGAGCCTTTTGTAGCTTTTGTACTAGCCTGTGTTTGATTAGTGGAAAACTAAGATATGCAGGTTCTTTAAACCTTTTAAAAGGTTCTTCACACACTCTTTTATAAACATAGTTCTTTATGGAGCCACATTTTTTCTATTTACTATATATTTTCTTTTATTTATTTATTTTTTTTGTTTTTGCTTAAAGAACACTTTATTTCTGAGTGTGTACTAGTCTGTATTGGATTCATGCAAAAGTGAGACAAGCAGGTTCTTTAATCACATCACTTTTACAAAAAATGTTTTTTCTATGGAACTGCTCTAAGAACCCTTTGATAAAAATACAGGCTAGTACACTTTTTAAAAATAAAGGGGTCCTTTAAAGCCATTTAAAAGGTTCTTTACACCAATCACTTACAAAAACGTCTTTAAAGTATAAAGAATAAAGAACCTTTATTCTTATTTTACTCTTTATTTTTAAGTGATTTATTTTTCTTTATTTTTAAGCCTGTGTTTGATTTGTGGGAAAATGAGATATACAGGTTATTTTAACCTATGCATAAAATTATTAACATTAGAAATAAAATAAAATGTACTTCACACACTCTTTTATAAACATGGAACCATTTATTTCTCTTTGCACTGCTTAAAGAACCCTTTATTTAAAAAAAAAAAGTCTACCAGACAGTATTTGATTAAAGTGAAAATACTTCTTTATGGAACCAAAAATGGTCCTTCTGTTTGCACTGCTCAAATAACCCTTAATTAGCACCTGTATTTCTAATGTGTGATGATTGATTGATGTGAGACAGACAGTGAGATATGCATTTCCAAACTAATTTACAGCTGGTATAATGGGCAAATAAATATAAAAGCAAGATAAATAAATAAAAGCACTACAAGTAAACAAGGGCTCCACTTGCACCACATCCAAGTCTGGGAAGCCTGCAGAAACAATGCAGTGTTCCCTTCCCAAACGTCCGTTACAGCATCTTCCCCTGAGCTGAATCTGTGATACAGATCAGTCCTGTAACCACAGTTGTCTGAGAGGCTGTTTAGGTAAAGCAGAAATTCACAGGAAACCCCAGAGGAAACTGTTTATATTATGGGTAAACATCCCTCTGCTTCTCCCCCGCCTCTGCAGACCGCGATGAACCTGCTCTACTTGGCCTTGATAGGACATGGACTCTCGCTGATCTCCTTGTTCATCTCACTCGGGATATTTTTCCATTTTAAGTAAGTGCTAAACCCTCCCGAAAGCAGCGGAGGAGCAAACTGTAATTTCAGAGGAGATGTTTCTTCTGTTATCTTCTGCTACCAGTTAAACACGGTATCTATTCCCTGTAGGAGTCTGAGCTGCCAGAGGATCACCCTGCACAAAAACCTATTTTTCTCCTTCGTCTTGAACTCCATCATCACCATCATCTGGCTGACGGCGGTGGCAAACAACCAGGAGTTAGTGCAGCGAAACCCAGTAAGAACACTCTGACCTAATGCCTTCAGTCTAAGTGCCACTGAACGCAAGCTAGAGTTTGCGTCATTAGAAACGTGTTGACAGCTCTGTTTTGGAAATGTTTCCCCCTTCAGACCAGCTGTAAGGTTTCCCAGTTCATCCATCTGTATTTGTTTGGATGCAACTATTTCTGGATGCTCTGCGAAGGGATCTACTTGCATACCCTCATCGTGGTGGCCGTGTTCGCAGAGAAACAGCATTTGATGTGGTACTATCTTCTGGGATGGGGTAGGTTCCTATAACAACAACAACAACAACAACAATAATAATAATAATAATAATAATAATAACAATAATAGTAATAATAATGACATTATATTATAATACTATAAAGCAGACTTTTTGTTTAGGGTTGCTAAGTATCTACTTGTTGGTTCAGCCTGATCTCACAGTCAAAACGTCCCCATTGGTCGATTGTTTCGTCCTGTAAAACATGAAAAATGATGAACAACAGAGTACAGGGTACGCCTAGTTAAGGTTCAGTTTAGGTGTAGACTGAGCTTTAGATTAAAGTGTATGTTCAGATTAGGTTTAGGTATAGACTAAGATAACAGGTTTAAGTCATAGTTTGCGAATGTGGACCACGCTAGCTGAGACAAGGAGGAGAACTTGAGAAATTTGGGCTGGAGTTCTGGGGGGCTTCGAGCTGATGGGACCCGAAGCCAGGTAGAGGTTGAGTATGATTGGATCATCAGGAGGAGCAGGAGCAGTGGTGGGGTGCACGTTTTCGTCACGAGAACGAGAAGGGAGAGGAACGGTTTTATATATATATATATATTACAAAACTCCATTAACGTTAGACTTGAAGAGTCGACTCAGGGAATCAACTCATAACAGAGAGTCGACTCTTCAGATCCAACATTACTGCAATGTAAAGATTCAAGATTCAAGAGTTTATTGTCATGTGCACGCCCCTTTTACTGAACGCATTCAACTACTTTAAGTTCCAGCAATTGTTGACACAAATGTGCAAATGCACACACACACAGCTTGTCTGGTAATGCCAGCAGATAAACATGACCCTATTTACACCATGCTGCCTAATGCCAGGTGTGGGTTAGAGGGGTATAAAGACCCCAGCATTGAGAAGCTGTGGAGCAGTGAAGGAACTGTGTTCTCTGGAATGATGGATGGTTGGTGCTCCATCCAATACTTTTGGGATGCATCGTGGAGTTGGGGATGAGGTGGGGTGATGATCATCCAACATCCTGACTAATGCTCTTGTCACTGAATGCAATCAAAACCTCACAGCAATGCTCCAAAATCTAGTAGAAAGCCTGAAACAAAAAAGCCCGGACAGTAGAGACAGTTCCTCCAACAAAAGCAGGATAAATAGTATCAGTTTTAATAGATTTGATAATATCCATAAATATATACAGTATATATTTATGTATATATAGTACACTATATATATATATAGTACAGTATATATAGTACACTATAATTAATTGTACACCTCATTAAATTTAGACACCACTGTGCCATATGAGACATAAATGATCACATGATTTAAAAATGGTACAAATGAAAGAAATCTGTAGTGTGTAGCATGTGGTTCGATCCCAGCTTAGGGCTACTCTTTGTTGGGGCAGTGGATTAATAGGTAAAAGGAGTGCTGGGTTATTGATCACAGGGTTGTGGGTTCAATACCTGAGTCAACTAAGCTGCCGCTGTTGGGCCCTCTCAGTGCTCAGACCCCAAGCTTTCTAAGATGGGATATGTGAAGAGATGAATTCTGTAGTACTGTTCAGGTATAATAACAGTAAAGGTACTTCACTATAACTGATAGAAATCTTAGAAAATGCACCTGTTAACCCTTGCTGTGTTTGTTTAGGTGAACTGTGAGTGCAAATGACTGTATTTAATACTGAACTACATTGTGCTTCTGTTATTGCTAGTGATAATTATGACTCTTAGGGGCTTGTACTGTATGTGTTCTAAATTTTGTATTAATAAATGTAATATTATTTTGTTTTATGCAGGTTTCCCATTGATCCCAGCAACAATACACGCCATAGCCAGAAGTTATTACTACAACGACAAGTGAGTTTTCTTCACTGACTGGTTAGATCCACTGTGTCTGTCTTAGTACATTCACAAGCAGGACTCTAAGAACCTAAGGAAAACAAACCAGGACCTCAACCAAGCTCAGAACCAGCTCAGAAGAAGACTGTTGAGGCTATTTCCGAACAGTACCAGTCAAAAGTTTGGACCTCATCATCTTAAAAACATTTGATCCTTGGGTGACCATATTGTTCTTCTCAGGAAAGAGGACACTGGGGACACACAGGTTTCCACAGTAGTTAGGATGTTGTGGCTGGGGGGTTTTCAGGTAGGCCTAGGTTGTAGGACCATGGCAGTGTGTGTGTGTGGGGGGGGGGGTGACCCAATCATCCCTTTTCAGTTCAACCTACAACTTAGGCCTCCTTGAAACCCCCCAGCCACGACATCCTAACTACAGTGGATACCCATGTGTCCCCAAGTCATTTTGGAAAGCAAAAATACGCTCACCCTAGCATTTGGATCAAACGTTTTTGAGATGATTAGCACACATTCAACCAGGTGTGTCCAAACTTTTGACAGGTTCTGTATATTCTAATGCAGTGTTTTCCCACATTGTTCCTGGATGATTTAGTGTATTCTCTGATCTGATGCAGTTAATCTCTGACTCTCTCATCCCTGAGCTCTTCCTGGGTTTACAGTGGGGAAAAAAAAGTATTTAGTCAGTCACCAATTGTGCAAGTTCTCCCACTTAAAAAGATGAGAGAGGCTGTAATTGACATCATAGGTAGACTCAACTATGAGAGACAAAATGAGAGAAAAAAATCTGAAAATCACATTGTCTGATTTTTAAAGAATTTATCTGCAAATAATGGTGGAAAATAAGTATTTGGTCAATAACAAAAGTTCATCTCAATACTTTGTTATATATCCTTTGTTGGCAACGACAGAGGTCAGACGTTTTCTGTAAGTCTTCTCAAGGTTGGCACACACCGTTGCTGGTATGTTGGCCCATTTCTCCATGCAGATCTCCTCTAGAGCAGTGATGTTTTGGGGCTGTCGGCGGGCAACACAGACTTTCAACTCCCTCCAAAGGTTTTCTATGGGGTTGAGATCTGGAGACTGGCTAGGCCACTCCAGGACCTTGAAATGCTTCTTACGAAGCCACTCCTTTGTTGCCCTGGCAGTGTGCTTGGGATCATTGTCATGCTGAAAGACCCAGCCACGTTTCATCTTCAATGCCCTTGCTGATGGAAGGAGGTTTGCACTCAAAATCTCACAATACATGGCCCCATTCATTCTTTCGTGTACACGGACCAGTCGTCCTAGTCCCTTTGCAGAGAAACAGCCCCAAAGCATGATGTTGCCACCCCCATGCTTCACAGTTGGTATGGTGTTCTTTGGATGCAACTCAGCATTCACTCTCCTCCAAACACAACGAGTTGTGTTTGTACCAAACAGTTCTACTTTGGCTTCATCTGACCATAAGACATTCTCCCAAAACTCTTCCAGAACATCCAAATGCTCTCTAGCAAACTTCAGACGGGCCCGGATATGTACTGGCTTAAGCAGGGGAACACGTCTGCACTGCAAGATCTGAGTCCCTGGCGGCGTAGTGTGTTACTGAGGGTAGCCTTTGTAACGTTGGTCCCAGCTTTCTGCAGGTCATTCACTAGGTCCCCCCGTGTGGTTCTCGGATTTTTGCTCACCGTTCTTGTGATCGTTTTGACCCCACGGGCTGAGATCTTGCGTGGAGCCCCTGATGGAGGGAGATTAGCAGTGGTCTTGTAGGTCTCCCATTTTCTGATTATTGCTCCCACAGTAGATTTCTTCACACCAAGCTGCTGCCTATTGCAGATTCAGTCTTCCCAGCCTGGTGCAGGTCTACAGTTTTGTTTCTGGTGTCCTTCGACAGCTCTTTGGTCTTCACCATAGTGGAGTTTGGAGTGTGACTGTTTGAGGTTGTGGACAGGTGTCTTTTATACTGTTAACCAGTTCAAACAGGTGCCAGACCTGTGACCAAGTTACAGGTCTGTGACAGCCAGAAATCTTGCTTGTTTGTAGGTGACCAAATACTTATTTTCCACCATTATTTGCAAATAAATTCTTTAAAAATCAGACAATGTGATTTTCAGATTTTCTTTTCTCATTTTGTCTCTCATAGTTGAGTCTACCTATGATGTCAATTACAGGCCTCTCTCATCTTTTTAAGTGGGAGAACTTGCACAATTGTGACTGACTAAATACTTTTCCCCCCACTGTAAATGGATGTGTTACAGCAGGACAACAGCAGGGACTATGCAAGCAGGGTCAGCCTAATGGATGCAGTGATATGGATGTGGTATAGTTTACAGTTATAGGGTTATTGGGTATAGTTATATATTGTAGTTTGTAAACCAGTGTTGTATTCTTGCATTCAGTTGAAATAAGCAGCTTTCCTACATTCAGTGGAATTCAACTAACTACTGTCCTGAATAGCACTAGGAAAAAGACTTGTGTAAAAAGTGCTAATGCTAATCCTTTCCCTTTTAATCCGTAGTTGCTGGATCAGTTCAAACACGTCCTTGCTGTACATTATTCACGGCCCTATCTGTGCGGCTCTGGTGGTAAGCCATCTGGAGGCTTTTTCTAATTTCCTCTCACTAATTATTTTTTATGCACAATGACAAACAAAAAAATCAAGTTTTAATGGTTGCTGTGTGTGTCTGTTTCATTTACCATAAAGGCTCATTTATACTCACTGTTGAATATGGATACGGATATGGTCAGAGCCTTCTGTCCGTCCTCTGCATTCGTTTTGTCAGTATTTGTGCATATAGTTTTCCGAAAGCTGACCTGTATGGACGGTGCAGAGCAGTACCACAGGAAATCCATAGCAATGCACCCATAGCAATACACGACCACTGCCAGACGGTACGGACATGACGAAAACATCTAGTATCAACCATGCTTGCATGCTCCATCGACAGCATGGTCAACATCACGGTTGAGTCTCAGCACAGACCTGCCCACGTTTCGGTGCTTCAGCTTCTTAGTTAGTTTAGCAGGGCTGTGTCCCAAACTGCACACCACCACATTACTACACTGTTTCAACACTAGCCATTATTAGAACTGCAATTATTAGTATAGGTTCCTCAGTGAAGTGAAGGCATGTGTGAGTTGGGATGCAGCCACAGTAGCATTAAATTATACAGCTTATTCATCAAGCATACATTATCAAAAACCTGTAGTTTAAGGCAGGTTTAAGGGTCCAGCGATTAGATTTTAAGGTTTTTAAAAGTTGGTTTCAACTAGTTATTGCATGGATCATACAAGAACCACAGGCACAATCATCTAATGCTGACCTTTACTTGCAGCCTTTTGTCATACGTGTGTCATACATCACATTTTCCCCCCTTTTGGTTTGATTGCTTGGTCCGGGCCAAGGGAACCAGCTACAAATATAAACACACCCTTAAAAGTGGAGCTCTTTTCTTTAAAGAGATGCCAGATAAAGCCCAACTGTGGCGAGGACACCATCCTACACCATCAGAAGACTCCTTGAAACTGAAGGAAATTAAGGAGGTCTGGAACAGGAAGAGATCTGAGCCACTCAAATCCAGTTCCTGAGAGTCAGCAGCTGTTTGTGTGATCGGCGGATCACCTACAACACCTTGTAGCTCAGCAGCTTAACACTGGAGCAAGCCTCAGCTTGGACTGCAGGTGGAATGGCAGTGAGAAAGTCCGCACTGTTAGTGGACTACTGAAGAGAATTAGGGGTGTTCTCAAACTTTTGACCGCTAGTGTATATCAATGTGATATGAGACACACAATCTCCTGCAGTGTTAGTCCAGCCAGTCCAGGCCTGCCACTGTGCCTCACGTCCTCTTTTTGTCGCCTGTCTCATCAGGTGAATCTGTTCTTCCTGCTGAACATCGTGCGTGTCCTCATCACCAAGCTGAAAGTGACCCATCAGGCGGAGTCCAGCCTCTACATGAAGGCCGTGCGTGCCACGCTCATCCTGGTCCCTCTCCTGGGAATCCAGTACGTTCTTCTGCCGTATAAACCTGGGGGGCGCATTTCCTCGGAGATCTATGATTACGTCATGAACATCTTAATGCATTATCAGGTGAGCGTAAAGCACATTAATTAATTAAATAGTAGAAGTAAGAAGCTGAAACAGAATGCTGTCATCAGTGGAGAGGGAATTTACAGGAGCCGTATTGTCGCTGTCATGCAAAAACCTTGTACAGTATATTCATTTTTGCTGTTGGAATTTTTGACATAATGTGAATCTGGTAGTTGTTCTTTACATGATGTCCAAATCACATGATAAATGGACCAATAGAAATGCTCCAAACAGACTTTTTGGAGTAAAATCTTTGGACATTGACTTCCATTGAAAGCTATAAGATTTTTTCCTCCTCTTGTAGTAAGTAAGTTACCATTTTGGAGATACAAGGCTTTTGCACATTGCATTTGCATTACATGCACCAAAGTAAGCCACAATTTCCCAACCCCTCTGTTTATTACGTAGGCTGATACATATGCTAAAGAATTACTGAAATTCTCTGCTCTGATTGGCTGCTCAGTACTGCATCGCTTTTAACTGTTCTGTAAAATGTGAAGAAAAGTCAACTTTAGCCACGAATGTGTGGATCCTTCTGAACAGTCAGGAACAGCACCCCTTCAGTCCCTGCAGTCTTCCACTCCAGTAGCTCTGAAACAGACAGTGCCTGCAGCTGCAGCTCACTCCATATCACTTCAGTGGGAATTGGTGGAGCTGAACTGCTGTAGGATGAATAGGTTAGAGCAGGAATGGCCGTCCGAGGGCCAGAGTCCAGCAAAGTTTGCTGATCTCCTTGCTCTAACAGACTCAATAAACCTGGCAATTAACAGGTGAGTTACAGCAGATGTGCAAAAGCAGGAAAAGCACCCAACTGTGCAGAAATCTAGGAATCCAGGAATCCAGGCCTCTGGGATATGTGTTGACCACCACTTAGAGGGTCATAACCCCCTTTCACAGCCCTTTTAGACATAAAATGCAGTTTTCACCTGTCTTGGAGTTGAATTATGCTATGAATTATAATATTTTTCCAAACATGAATTGTTTATTATTGTTTTATTTTTAGCATTTCTGATTATATACATCAGCATGTATAAGTATTGGTGTATACATGCTGTTTTTTTATTAACTGTACCAGCTGCACATGATCTCTTTATGTGAAAAAAGTGCTGCCTAAATAATAATAATAATATAGTTACTATAGTAAATATTGATAGTAATAATAATAATAATATAATTATTGCCAATATTTACTATAATAATTATAGATTATTATTTTTATCATTAAGTTTTTGTCATGCTTATATCGATCTTCAGGAAACTCACCCCAGTATGTTAAAATAGCACACCGCCCTTACTGCTCCATTTATTAGTACAGCATGTAGTGTATATCAGCCTATAGTAGTAGTAGTAGTATGTATATTCAGAATTAGCCACAGCCAGTGTTTACGTACTGCATCATCAACACATTTCATTCAGTCCGTTTTCCATGATGGTGTGTGTCCTGGGAGTGTTAGAACAGGACACAGATTCATGTTAAATAGTCTATAATTGCAAGCTGTCCAAAGTAAAGGCAGTAAATTGCAGTAAATGTCAAAATAGCACTTCCAGTGCGTTTACAACCGCTTATCAAAGGGCGGGAGCTGAAACCCTTCCCAATAGGTACAGCCTGAGAGAAAGCTTGACCTCAGTAAGTCGAGGTCATCATGATTGTACAGACTGTCTCAGGGAGTGTATTTTTATGGCCTGTGGCTGATTGGCAGGAAGGTAATTATAACATGTGGTGTGTTGTGAGGAATGCTGCGAATGCATGGGACAGTTAAGTGCCGCCAGGCCAGGCTCAATCTGCTCAGTGAATAATGCAACAGTACAGGCTTGTTGTCTGCAGCGATTTGATATGCATATTAAGCTCCTCTCTGCCAAAATGCATGAAAACACTGGGGCTGAGATCAGAACACCGGGGCTAGTTAGCACAGAGAAGAACTATGCCGGGGGTGAAAACCTGACGTGTTTATTTTCACTTGGAACTGACTGGCTTCTTCTGCGTTTTTCAGGGGCTGCTGGTGGCCACTATCTTCTGCTTTTTCAACGGGGAGGTAAGGCTTCTACACTGCAGCAAAATACAGCTTTCCTGTTTATCTCTGTGGACCCGGAGTCTGTACCGCATCCTATCCCCCGCCACCATAAGATCAGACACAGAATCAGGCCCCTAGAGCATTGTTGGCAGGTCTCATAGCCCTCCCTTCAGGCCTGAGTTCAGCTCTGGATAATTAAAGATGTTGGCGGCTGTCCATATACACACATTTGCGATTCGTGCTGCTGAGGAACCACGTCCAAATTAGCTCTTTGCTTTTTGAGTAGCTGCCTTATGAGCATTGCATGAAGGCTTGAGTAGATGCATCCTGAGAAACGTCACAGGGTCAGGAGTTAATACAGTAATTACCACAGCCGAGGCGGATGTGTGACAGCCGGTGCGGCGGCTAGGGCGGGCGGGCTGCAGGAGAGCACGTCATTGAAGAGTGGGAAGGGGAGGATTGTGTCTCTTGTGTTGTGGATTTGTCTCTGGAGGCTATACGACTACACGGAATAGCCCCTGAATGCAGAGATCAGCCAAGATACATTGTATGTCCAAATGTTTGTGGACACCTCTTCTAATGATTCAGCATTCAGCTCCTTTAAGTTGCACAGCTTATCTAGTCCCTGTAGAGAAGTATCACCATTAGAATGGGACTCTCTGGACTCAGATATGATGAACTAGAGGGGTATAAAGCCCCCCAGCATTGAGCTGTGGAGCCGTGGAAGAACTGTGTTCTCTGGAAAAATGGATGGTTGGTGCCCCATCCAATACTTTTGGGATGGGATGGTGAGTTTAGGATGGTGATCATCCAACATCCCAACCTCACTAATGCTCTGGTCACTGAATGCTATCAAATCCCTACAGCAATGGTCCTCCAAAATCTTGTAGAAAGCTTTCTTCCCTGGACAGTAGAGATAGTTACTCCAGCAAATGCAGGATGCACTCTTTTTAAAACTCTAGATTCCAGAAGAAATAGTGAATTGAGCCGGTGTCCAAATACTTTTGTCCAAATAATGTATGTTTGGTGTCCACATTTTCCTTCCTCTGCACACATTTAAAGGCATGTCATTATCTCAAACAGCTATATGAATAAAAAAAGAGTAGAAGCAGCCACGCTGAAGCATTTACAGTACTGCGTCGGGGAAGTCCGAGACCCTCCATTTATTTAATTACCAGTTAAAACAGCCATTAAATACAAGCTGTTCATTTTCCTGCATCAACAAAAGAAGCAGAAAACACCAGAAGCCTCAACATCTGACTCAGATCTGTCAGATGTCTGAGAGTCCAGAGCTCCACCTTCACCTTTCTTACAGCTGCCATTCTTCTCAGGAGACTCACGTTCACGTTCAGAGCATTTTTTGATTCTCACCATCCAGTGCATCCCAAACGCATTTAATGATGTTGAGGTCTGGACTCTGGGGAGGTCAGTCCATTGTTCTGAGAACAGCAGCAGCTTCAGCAGTTTGATTTATCGGTTTGCTTTTCCCAGTAAAAGCTTCTTGATCATCTCCACATCCGTTCAGACCCACGGCTTTGAGTTGCCTTCTCAAAGTGGAAGGATGAACTCACCACCTGAAGTGAGAGTGGAGATTGATTTTCTCTTCGCTCTCAAGGATGAAAGCTTTAAACGCTGTTTATCTGATGGAGGCAGGCTACCAAGTCTTGCACGTTTGTTAGGGGTCCCGTTTCTCTGAATCTTTTCATCATATTTTACCTCCAGGTTTGGAGACTCCTGTTTTCTCACTTATTGTCCTTTCACTTTCTCCTTATATCTCCTCAGAATATCTGAATATCCTTAGAATTATCTTCTGAAAAATTAATAACATGACTTTAAACAAATAAAAGGTGCTTTCGCTGTACTTTAGGAGTTTAGCAGTACAGTATACAGTGTCTATTTAAGATTATGCATGCAGTTTGTATAAATCTAATTGGTGGGGTTTACGTCCAATTGCATTTTAGCATAATTAACTTTCTCCCATAGAAATGAATTATGGAAATCTTTAGGCACCCTACTTGTGTACGAAAGCAGCACCCTTGAATCCACCTAGGACACCAAAGCAACCACATAGCAACCACATCAGAACAACCTGGGACATTGTGGAAACTGTTTAGCAACATAGAGACAAAAAAGTTGTGTATACCTTGCAACCATGTGGAATATTCTATCAAGCACCTGGGACACCATAGCAACCACATAGCAACCCCATCAGAACAACCTGGGACATTGTGAAAACGATTTAGCAACATCAAGGCAAACAAAAACATGGTGTACACCTAGCAACATCTTTACAACCATGTGGGATATCCTATCAACCAGCTGGGACGCCACAGCAATCCCATAGCAACTCCATCTACCACATAGCAACCACATCAGTACAACCTGGGACATTGTGGAAACTGTTTAGCAATATCAAGGCAACAAAAGTTGTGTATAGCTAGCAACATCTTTGCAATCATGTGGAATATCCTATCAACCACCTGGGACGCCATAGCTACCACATAGCAACCCCATCGGAACAACCTGGGACATTGTGAAAACTGTTAAGCAACATTAAGGCAAATGACCATTGTGTACACTAGCAACACATTTGCAACCATGCGGAATATCCTATCAACCACCTGGGATGTCATAGCAACCACATAGCAACTCCATCAGAACCACTTGGGACATTGTGGAAACTGTTTAGCAACATCAAGGCAAATAAAAAAAACATTGTGTACACCTAGTAACACCTTTACAACCATGTGGAATATCCTATCAACCACCTGGGACGCAATAGCAACCACAGCAGAACCACCTGGGACATTGTGGAAACTGTTTAGCAACATCAAGGCAACAAAAGTTGTGTATAGCTAGCAACATCTTTGCAATCATGTGGAATATCCTATCGACCACCTGGGATGCCATAGCTACCACATAGCAACCCCATCGGAACAACCTGGGACATTGTGAAAACTGTTAAGCAACATTAAGGCAAATGACCATTGTGTACACTAGCAACACATTTGCAACCATGCGGAATATCCTATCAACCACCTGGGATGTCATAGCAACCACATAGCAACTCCATCAGAACCACTTGGGACATTGTGGAAACTGTTTAGCAACATCAAGGCAAATAAAAAAAACATTGTGTACACCTAGTAACACCTTTACAACCATGTGGAATATCCTATCAACCACCTGGGACGCCATAGCAACCACAGCAGAACCACCTGGGACATTGTGGAAACTGTTTAGCAACATCAAGGCAAACAAGGTTGTGTACACCTAGCAACACCTGTACAACCATGTGGAATATCCTATTAACCACCTGGGACGCCATAGCTACCACATAGCAACCACATCAGAACAACCTGGGACATTGTGGAAACTGTTTAACAATATGAAGGCAACAAAAGTGGTGTATACCTAGCAACACCTTTGCAACCATGTGGGATATCCTATCAACCACCTGGGACGCCATAGCTACCACATAGCAACCACATCAGAACAACCTGGGACAACCTGGGAAAGTGTTTAGCAACATCAATGCAAAAAAACATTGTGTACACCTAGCAACACATTTGCAACCATGCGGAATATCCTATCAACCACCTGGGATGCCATAGCAACCACGTAGCAACCCCATCGGAACAACCTGGGATGCTGTAGTAACTGCTGAGCAACATCAAGCCACTTAGAACAAACACTTGTTACCAGTCAGTCAAGATATGTCTGATATGCGCTTGTTTTGCTGCTGTTCAGCGGTCTACTGTAGATGCTTTGTGGATGATCACCTTGTCTTCAACTAACATTCAGATGGATATCTATTCAATTTAACAAACATTTCAAAGTTTAAATTAAACGTAATAAATAATACACTACAAGGACAAAAGTATTGGGACACCTGCTTATTTATTGTTTCTTCTGAAATCAAGGATATTAAAAAAGTTTGTCCTGCTTTTGTTGGAGCAACTGTCTCTACTGTCCAGAGAAGAAGACTTTCTTCTAGAATTTGGAGGAACATTGCTGTAAGGATTGCGTTAGTGACAAGAGCATTATTGAGGTCAGGATGTTGGATGATCACCATCCCCCCTCGTCCCCAACTCCCCAATTTATCTCAAAAGTACTGTATGGAGCACCATCCATCCATCATTCCAGAGAACACAGTTCTTCCACAGCTCGACGGCTCAATGCTGGGGGGCTTTATACCCCTCTACTAGCCCATGTCTGGCATTAGGCAGCATGGAGCCCATAGGTTCATGTTTATCTGCTCCAGAGAGTCCTATTCTATTGGCAGTACTTCTCTACATGGACTAGACAAGCTGTGTATGTGTGTGAATTTGCTGCAACTTAAAGTAGCTGAATGCATTCATTAGAAAGGGTGTCCACAAACATTTGAACCCTCTAGCAATTTGAGTATCTCTAGTATCTCTATAAAGCCCTTGTGAGATAACCCATTATAACCTACCTTTCTTTTTTCGCGCCGCAGGTGCAGGGCGTACTGAGGAGGCACTGGAACCAGTACCGCATCCAGTTCGGCAGCACCCTCAACCATTCGGACGCTCTGAGGTCAGCCTCCTACACGGCCTCCTCCATCACGGAAGTGCAGGGCTGCTACAGCATCGACAGCCACAGCGAACACTTAAACGGAAAAGGCTGCCACGAGGCCGACAACGCGGCGTCCAAGTCGGAGAACTCGTTCGCCTGAACGCACTGAAGAACACGGCGGCACAGTAACCGCGGCTAGACGTCAGCGTTTACCTGGCATGCCCTGCCTGGGCACTCCTTAGTGTTCCTCTGCTCTCACACTGTAAACTACCTTATTACCTTAAACCGCGGACGCTGATCAGTGGACACACCTGGTTTGGACTCTGTACAGTATCTAAAGTCGCCGGGCTCATTCTGAAAGATGCTCAGTGCTGCAGGTCTGATTGTTTAAAATGCCATTATTGCTCCTCGGTGTGTCTGGGCATGAAGAATTTTGACAGGGACTGCACTTTTTGATTGATTTGCCTGATCGGAAATCAGCCGTTGTGATAATTGTACATTTTTACTGCCAACAGTGTGCTACCCTCACAGGCGCTGTACTAAAAATGCTGCAAAATGTAGTTCCACTTTTATAGAACCTATTGTACAGAAAGAAAAACACGTGTATATACATATTCCTTTTCTGGAAGATAGCCAGTATCATTTTACATGTTGTATTCCGTCAGCATAGTGCTGTAAATTATACTAAAACAAAAGCGTTCTGTGAGTTATGTTACAGTGTACATATGTCGTGTCCAATCTGTGGTACTTTTCAAAAGACAAGAAAGTCAAAAGTCCAGTCTTGGTAGAGTGAATGGTTTTAACATTTCTGTGTATAGCCTTGGCTCTTCAACTGAAGCACATATTCACCTACAAAACTTTCACCTCTACCTGATCAGCCATATCAGCCATAACATTAGTACCAAGTGAAAAACATGTTTATCTTCATCTACAGTGGTTCCCATCAAAGGGTGGATATGTAAGGCAGTTCTTGAAGGTGATGTTGGTGTTAAAATCAGGACAAGTGGGCAAGAGTAAGAATCTGAGACACTTTGACAAGAACCAAACTGTGATGTTCTAGACAACTGGAAGGTCAGAACATCTCCAAAACATCAGGCAGGTCTTGTGGGGTGTTTGTGTTTTTTTGTATGCAGTGGTCAGTACTGACCTACCAAAAGTGCTCCAAGGAATGACAACCACTGCACCGGCCAAGTCTTATTGATGCAATCCATGGAGGCCCACCAACCTCCAACCTTACAGGATCTGAAGTAGCTGCTGCTAACGTCTTGGAGACGTTTCATCAGATACCATAGGACACCTGCAGAGGTCATATCTCGACAGGTCAGAGCTGTATTGGTTGGACAAGGGATGAAGGGGACCTAACATTGTTAGACCGGTGGTGTTAATGTTGTGGCTGATTGGAGTATATCTTCACTGTCATGTAAAATCCCTGTATCTCCAATTTTTGTTGGTTTTCACTTTTTGAAATGATGTGAATCTGGCAATTCTTTACACTGTTTCAGAAATCTTTGATGAATGGACCAATAGAAATGCTCCACAATGATCTAGAATAAAATTGTTTCCTTTTCACCTCCATTGAAAGTCAAGACATTGTTTTCCTTCTCCTGTGAAGTTTTTGTGTGACAGTGACGATATATTAATATATGATCTTTTCTTTATAGAGGTTGTTATTTTTAAAGGGGCATTCAGGCCTTAAACTAACATTTAATATGTATGTACCTGATATTTCGTCCCGCAGCCTCAGCAGTTAGACAGAATTCCCAATGTTTAATGTCATTCCTATGTTCATACAACAGTATGAACATTAAAATTTGCTATTAAACATTGTGATTTATTAAACATTGTACTAATCACCAAATCCCAATACAGCCGTTGGCAATTCCTGCAGTGCTCAACCAATCATAACTCCTAGTCTCGCCACCAATCTTTAGACTTATTAAACAGTGCCGGCAGTGGTGGCACAGCTGTGCTGGCTATAATCATTATGAGGCTGAAGTTAGACAGGGTGAGATGAGGCTATTGGGTGGATTTGGGTGGAACACCTGCAGTATACTTGTTGGCTGTCTGGCTATTCCCAACAATCCACCCCGGAAAGAGTTGTAGTTTTTTAAGGGAAGAAAGAAATCCCACCTACCTTCAGGATGCATCATCAGAAAGGGGACGTCCTAGTCCCTAAAGCAGTAAATCTCCCTCTAAAGACTAAGTCGGCCTACTGAAGGAGGAGAGTAAGGATATTTCCAACAGATGTAGGGATGAGTAAATTGATCAGATGGGCTGGAGTGTCCCTTTAAACTACTAAGCTACATCTAGAGCTTATTACATTGGCATAATCGGTAATGTTTGGCGCTCCTAAGCATCAATAATTTCGTCTATCCATTCCATTCCATTCCCCAGTGGGTGAGCAGCTATATTGTATATCATATCTCTATGTTACACGCTATATGTCCAAATGTTTGTGGACACCTCTTCTAATGGGGTGCACCAGACCCTGCTGTCTGTCTTGTACTGTAGAAAAGTGTAGAAAAGTACCTGGCTTGTCTAGTGGTGTAGTGTTCCAGTGTAGAGAAGTACTGCCAATAGAATAGGATTCTCTGGAGCAGATAAACATGACCATATTGGCACCAGGCTGCCTAATACCAGGCGTGGGCTAGTATAGGGGTATAAAGCCCCCCAGCAGTATTGAGCTGTGGAGAAGTGGGAGAACTGTGTTCTCTGGAATGATGGATGGTTGGGAGTTGGGGATGATGAGGTGGTGTGGTAATGATCCAACATCCTGACCTAACGAACGCTGTTGTTGCTAAATGCAATCAATAAAATCCTCACAACAATGCTCATCTAAAATCTAGAAGAAAGCCTTCTTCCTTGGACAGTAGAGACAGTAACTCCAACAAAAGTCTTGATTTCAGAAGAAATGGCCAATGAGCAGGTGTCCCAAAACTTTTGTCTATATAGTATGTATTTATACATATACATATTTTGTATATATACATATTTTGGCACATAAATATATGTACACTTATGTAGATCCTGTAAATGTGTGTGTAAATCATCACTGCCAGAGTTTTTGGAGGTGTGTGTTTAAATGAATGAATGGATGTCTGTAAATACTCCTTTTTACGCTTTGCTTCGCCCGTGACTGAATTCATTACACACAGTTTCACCATGCTGAATTATTACTGAAGACTAATGTGACCGTCTCAGAGCTACCCATTGTGAGAATGTGGCTGAAAAATGTAACTTTAATCCCCCTCTTTCTCAGGTGCAGTGTACGCGAGTGTTTGTGTGTTTGTTATGAAAAATTGTTCACTGTAGGACGGGTTATTACTGTAAGCAAATTTGCTATCTTGGGTTTGCATTTGCCGCTACACTCAGAGCTCCAAAACTCCATATGAAAATGAGTACCCCACTACGAGAAGTGTGCTCATTAGCATAGTGTGCATAGTATAGTGGTGTACGGATTGGGACATAAGGCCTGGGAACTGAGGAGGGTGCTGAGGGGGCTGCAGCATCCCCAAATTTCAGTTTTAAATAATTAAAGCTGAAAATCTGAGCATAGTGAAGACCCATGTGTGCCTGTTTCAGAGATGTTTTCTAGGCCTGCAGTAGTCCTACACGGTTTAGGTGGTTGGTGTGGTGCAACAGATAACACCACTACCTGCCACTGAGCTACCACACCATTTTGGAGACTGGGGTTTGAGTCCCGGTCTGGGTGGCTATGCTGCGCTACACCAATAAGAGTCCTTGGGCAAGACTCCTAACACTACACTGACCCACCTCTGTAATATCAGTAACCTTGTAAGTCATCATCAGCTAAATGTAAAATGTAAAAATGTTTAAGATAAGTCGAAGCTCTTTCCTCAACATCCTCAGGGCAAGGCTTTGAGAGGTTTATTTACACTTGGCATTAGCATGCTTTCTGTATCCGGATAGTCTCTGGATCTACTTTGATTGGATCCTGTTTGCACTTGTCATTAAAATGCGTTTCCAGTGTAATCAGACGAGATTGGATTTGACTTTCCTGCATAAAAAGCCACACCAAGATGTGCATCATTTCTGCCTAACTTCCTGTAAACAACGGCTTCTCCTCAGAACTGTCCTGCTCCGGGAGACTGTGAATAGTTTAGCGGTACGGTGGGGGTTCTTCTACAGCGCTGTGGAACAATAGATGGTTCCTGTATTGCTGTAACGGCTTCATCAGGAAATGCGACCGGCTATTTAAACCGCAAGGGAGCAAACTCTGTAATACTGCTCTCGCCTACTGGGAAATAAGAGTGTACACACAAAAACACACACACGAGAAAAAGAGAGAGAGCAAGAGGGTGAAAGAAGCCGAGCTACACAGTAATTATTACTTATATTAACGTCCGATCCGATCACGAAAATCATTTGTATTTGGATCACTTGTAATATTTGTCGAGGAGATTCATCTCTGACCACCTCCCAATGTGGTTTGAGTGATCTGATTGTAATCCGATCACAAAATGCGTCTTGGGGGGGTTACAGCTGTCTTTTCATTCAGACAAGTGAAATCCGAACACGATCCGATCACAGAAAACACTGTTAATGCCATATTGATACTATACCTAATGCTAAGCATGGGCTGGAGGGGTAAAAATTCTTCTTCCCTGGACAATAAAGACAGTTACTCCAACAAAACAATGAAACAATGAATGAGCAGGCGTCTCAATACTTTTGTCCTTTTAGTCTATGTTGTTGGAGTAACTGTCTCTACTGTCCAGGAAAGGATTTCTACTAGATTATGGAGCACTGAGCTGTGGAGCAGTGGCACTGTGTTCTCTGGAATGATGGATGGTGGGGGAGTTGGGGATGAGGTGTGGTGGGGATCATCCAACATCCTGAGCTCAGTAATGATATTGTAGCTGAATGCAATCAAATCCTGTCAGCAATGCTCCTCCAAAACTCCAAAAAACGTATTGTAGAAAGTCTTTTTTCCGGGACAGTACAGACAGTCACTCCAACAAAAGCAGGATAAGCTCTTGATTTTAGAAGAAACAATGAATAAGCAGGTGTCCCAATACTTTTGTCCATTTAGTGTATGTTGTAACTTCATTCAGAAAGAGACAGATAGGTCGTCTATTAGCAGTGTGATGTCAGTTATCTGTGTATAATGTACACAAGCATGACATCATCACCCACCCACCCCCGCCCCCAACTCCAACACCTTCCCACATCCCTCTACGAAAGCATAGTGTCCTAAACACAGTGACGGTGTTATTCCTGCAGTATGGAAGTAAGTGTTGATTTCTCTGGAGTCGTCTTTATGTAACAGCTCATAAAAGATGGGTTCTGCAATCCAGTCTTATGCTGTCATGCAAATCACAGGTAATTAGCATGTGATTCTTGGTTGAACTGCACTGTGTGACTCACTGAACACCGTTCTTGCGGGTGTCAGTGTAGGTGAGAACACTTTGTCAAAGACACCGGTTATTAACACAAAATACTGATGGAATTGCAGTAATTTACTCGGCCTGTTTGACGTCAATGCACGGTGGGACGTGCGTCATTAAGGTGCCATAGAAACAGCGGCCATCAAACATACCCTGCACCCAGCCAGAGTGTATTTTTAATAAGAAAATGGCAGGCTTTGGGAACAGAGGTGAACTTTAGCAACAGAAAAAAATCAAAAGCACCCCAAAAAAAACATGTCCTTTAGAAGCTTTGCTGACTGGATCTCCTGGTGAGTCCACCAACCTTCACCTCCATCACCACTCAGTCGTAACATTAAAACCACCTGCCTAATATTGAGTAGGCCCCCCATGTGCCTAACCTGTCAAATCATGGACTCTACCTGACCTCTGAAGGTGTCCTGTGGTACCTGGCACCACAATGTCAGCAGAAGATCCATCAAGTCCTGTAAGTTGATGCTTATGCAGGTGGAACCTCCATAAGCGTCAATGATCCTTGGACGCCCATCAAAGGTGCTCTGCCACCGGTCCATCGGTTGACCTTTCTTGGAGCACTTTTGGTAGGTACTGATCACTGCACACCAGGAACACCCCACAAGACCTGCCTGATGTTTAGGATATGTTCTGACCCAGTCAGTGGTCCAGCCATCACAGTCTGGCTCTTGCGCTTGTCCATCAGCTTGTACTTCAAAAACTGACTGTTTACTTGCTGCCTAACATATCCACCCCTTGACAGGCGCCATTGCAAGCAGGTAAATAAATAGTACTCACGTCATTTGTCAGTGGTTTTAATGTTATGGCTAATCAGGAAAGCTCGTAAGTTGTAATTTTTCCTCTGATTTCCATTGACGGAACAAGCTGCCAGCAACCAAAGGCCTGCCCCCGGTCACTGTTAATTGGACTGTCAGTCTAATTCATTTTCTTTTCAATAGACTCACACCAAGCGTCCATCAGCTGGTGGACAGGTAGTTTTTCAGGGTGTCACAGTGATCGCTGCAGGTGCGCCAGAAGACACGAGTCAGCAATTCACAGTGGACGCTGTCAATTCCCAGCTTGTTTTATGGAGCCAGGTTGCAGAGGAGGAGAGAAGTCACCTCCTGGTACGAAGCCGTTCACTCTCAGTACCACACATAAACAAGATGCTGTAGACGTACCACTGATGGTTCCCTCATCTGATTTGAGCAGGACAGCATTTCTGTAGTCTCATGAAATCTGACTTTCTCCACTCTGTGTTCAGACCAGATCTGGTTTCCTTCGCCGTTCACATCAAATCTAGATATTCTTCCTCTCCTATATTCTTGCTTAAACACAGAAAGTTGAATGACCTCCCGTTCTAAACCCATAGGCATTATTAATATGGAGCTGGTCCCCCATTGCTCTAAGCTCTGCCAGCAGCAGCAGGTCTGGAGCTCTGCTGCAGTTACTGAGTCAGTTGGAGGCTTTTCTGCACTCTGCTCTGAGCTCAGCACTCGGCCCTGACCCCGCTCTGTAACTTTACGTGGTCTGACAGACACTCGGTGGACACTGAGCTGCTCTCTGTGAGCTGTTCCTCCTAAACTCTTCCACTGTTCAATAATAATACCACTCACAGCTGATGGAGGAAGATCTAGGAGAGAGGAAATTTCACCAGCTGACTTGTTGTTGTTGGTACAGCGGTGTCTCCTAATACATACAGAACCACGCTGGAGTTCAGTGAGCTCTTCAGAACCTCCAGGCAGACTGCAGGGCTAGGGGCTTGATTTTATACACCTGTGGCTGAACGGGACTGAATGAAACACTTGAATTCAACGATTAAGGGGTGTGTCCCAATACTTTTGTCTATATAGAGTCATTTGGCTGTCAAAAATGGGAACACTGAGATTAAAAATGGGGTCGCTGAGGTTAGGAACATGTGGACCCAAGGAATATGGACATAGGGGGAATACACATCCTTAACTGGACAGTAGGTGTTTAAAAAATACTAAATACCTAATAAACACTAATAATATCACTCCTACAGAAAGTGGTGGAGGTTCTCCATCACTGTGTTCATCATTAGAACATCTTCAAAGTTCTCCTCTCTCATGGAGTCTAGTATTATTTAGAGTTCTCCTCAGATCAACACCTGGTTTGATGGTAAATCAGGGCTTAATGATGGTAAATCAGGTGAGCTGCTGCTGCTGCTGCTGCTGCTGCTGCTGCTGATGATGATGGAGTTGAACACATCCTCCACGCTGTGCTGGCTGGACTGTGGAGGGGGCGTCCAGGAGAAACCTGGAGGAACCGAGCTCTGTTCTTCAAACTAGCTCACCGACAAGATCTCACTACTTTCTTTCTTCAGAATGAGAAGCTTATGTTTCTCCTTTTTACTGGATTTATGTTCATCTGCATCTGTTCTGATGAGATCTGGAGCTTCTACAGTAGAAACTCTCTCACTGCTGAGAGACATGACTTCTAATTATGTGCTTAGGTGCCTAAAACCTCTGTACTGCACTGTATGCCATTGCTGGTGCTTTTTTAAAGAGTGTTAATTACTATTGTACTTTACTATTAGAGTCATTCATTAGGTTTAATATCTAACGCTTGCTCTGCCACTCTTTAAAGAGGTTAAAGTTTTGCTGTAAGAGCTCACCGGACCCCCTGTTCTGAGCAGAGAGGTTGGCTGTTCCTAACAGTAGAGCAGAAGGGCCCGACAGACTGAATCCCTCAGCAGGAGATAAGGTCGCCCCCCTCTCCCTGCATGCCTGAGCTTCACGGTCAACTCTCTTCTAAGACTTCCACTGCCATGTCAACAGCTGCCTACGTCACTGCCTTTCTCAAAACTGCCCGAGATGTCTGACCAGAGATTTGGCTGAGAATCCGACTGACTTCAGACTGTGGTAATGTCCCTCATGGCCATTACGGTCCTGAATGGAAAGGGCAGTTTCAGATAAACCAGGTTGGAAGAAGGTAAATAAGTAAATAAACAAACAAATAAACAAACAGTGTTGCTATGGCCCAAACACGTACCCCTCCACACTCTCTCTCTCTCTCTCTCTCGCTCTCTCTCTCTCTCTCTCATCTCTTGCCATGGAACCAGCCTGAAGCACTGTCATGAATGAGTGTTTGCTCACAAATGACTCCTCCTAAAACACACACACACACACACACACACACACTGCTTACCCCTGCTTACCATATGGCTGGCACAAGGTGCTCAGTACATCACCTTGTGTCCCGATCAAGTTTTGCCCCGATCTTATCCGATCCAAGTCTCTTAATGCTGAGTATCAGCTGATACCGATCTGATCTGATCCAAGTCTCTTAATGCTGAGTATCAGTTGATACCGATCTGATCTGATCCAAGTCTCTTAATGCTGAGTATCAGCTGATACCGATCTGATCTGATCCAAGTCTCTTAATTCTGAGTATCAGCCGATACCGATCTGATCCGATCCAAGTCTCTTAATGCTGAGTATCAGCCGATACCGATCTGATCTGATCCAAGTCTCTTAATGCTGAGTATCAGCTGATACCGATCTGATCTGATCCAAGTCTCTTAATTCTGAGTATCAGCCGATACCGATCTGATCCGATCCAAGTCTCTTAATGCTGAGTATCAGCCGATACCGATCTGATCTGATCCAAGTCTCTTAATGCTGAGTATCAGCTGATACCGATCTGATCTGATCCAAGTCTTTTAATGCTGAGTATCAGCTGATACCGATCTGATCTGATCCAAGTCTCTTAATGCTGAGTATCAGTTGATACCGATCAGATCCGATCCAAGTCTCTTAATTCTGAGTATCAGCCGATACCGATCTGATCCGATCCAAGTCTCTTAATGCTGAGTATCAGCCGATACCAATCTGATCTGATCCAAGTCCCTTAATGCTGAATATGAGCCGATACCGATCTGATCCGATCCAAGTCTCTTAATGCTGAATATGAGCCGATACCGATCTGATCCGATCCAAGTCTCTTAATGCTGATGCCGATCTTTGTGTGCCTATAAATAATCCAGCTCCACAGTTTAGATCAGATGAGCTGCTGATTAATGGGTTCAGTAAAATCCTTTATTTTCAGTCTCAGTTTCTATAATCAGACTTTTCAGACTGACTGATTTAGTTTAGTCGAGACTTTTCTTAAAATGATGTTTTATAGTGTTTAATATCTTATAATCCAGTCTGACTCTCCTCCCTGACCAATCAGCTCCCAGCTCTGTTACAACACTGCAGTCTGACCACTTCCTGTAGTGGTACACAGTCTGGACTGGTATCTGTGGTTGTTGGTCTACTGGTGTGTAATAACTGGTTTATAGTGGGTGAATGTGCTGTCTATGTGTGATTGGGGTTTCTATAGCGTGTGTGTTAGCATTAGCGTTAGCCTCCATTCGAGTGAGCAGTTCTGCGGTTCTCCCGCTGGTAAAACAGAGCGTTTCAGTGAGAGTTTTATTAAGGGTCAGATATTATGGTCTGTTTTTAGGTTCCACTGTAAAATAGCTCCACACTGCAGAAAGGCGCTAAAGGAAGAGCAGCTGTGGATATCTGCACGGGCTGAATCCAATAGCAGAGACGAAAAGCTAACGCTACCAGACTGTACTACAATCTCTTAAGCTAGCTAACTGCATACCATGTCAACTCTTTGGCACCAAGAGCACTCGAAAAAGACACCAAAAATATCCAGTAAGACTGGAGAACATATTCACTAAAAATACACTACATGACAAAAGTATTTGGACACTTGATCATCCATTGTTTCCTCTGAAATCAAGGGTATTAAAAATAGCATATCCTGCTTATTTGAGAATTCCTGTCTTTACCATCCAGGGTAGAAGGCTTTCTACTAGAGTTTTGAGCATTGTTGTGAGGATTTGATTGCAACAGCGACAAAAGCTGAATTAAAGTTCAGGATGTTGGATGTTGATCACCACCTCAACTCAGTCCCAAAAGTATTGGATGGATATCATCACCATCATTGCAGAGTATACAGCTCTTCCACTGCTCCACAACTTAATGAGGGGTGGCTTTATACCCCTCTACTAGCCAACGCCTGACATTAGGCAGCATGGTGCCCAGAGGTCCAGAGGTTCATGTTTATTTGCTCCAGAGAGTCCTATTCTATTGGCAGTACTTTTCTAAAGTGACTAGATAAGCTGCATGTCTCCTTTCCAAAACTCGTCAGGCTTGTTCAGTTTTCCTTCATCAGACACTGTTGTCTTCTGTTGACTCTTCCATGAAGGTCAGGTGTCGCTCCACAGTAGAACAGAGCACCACTACTCCAGAGTCTGCTAAATCTCCCCAGAGGTCATTTGCAATCAAACGGCAGCTTTGGTTTTCCTCACTAGCAAAGCCTATCCGAGCCATTCTCTCAGAAAGTTTCTGTGGTCTTCCAGACCTCCACAACTTCCTGTTAACTGCCATTTCCTAATGACATTATGGACTGAAGAAAGATCCACCGGAAAACACTTTGCTATCTTCTTGTAGTCTTCTCCTGCTTTATGGGATTTCATTATTGCAGTGTTCAGAGTGCTCGGCAGCTGAGGTTCGAGCAGTCAGAGTATTTAGAAAGTTCATTGACTAAGTACTGAGATCACCTCTACTCCACTGTCGAACTGAATCCAGTGAGACCCTGGTGGAAGATATCAGAGAGCTCAAATTTCCTGGAGTGTTCAAAATTTTGCATAGCGCTCCTTTAATTCTTTTCACTCTAAAATTGAACAAAATCGTGTTGAAACTTTACACCAATCAGTGAAACTTCTACAGTTGTGGCCAAAAGTTTTGGGACTTACACAAAGTTTACTGCCTCAAAATGTATTTATTTATTTTTTAGATTCTTAAGTCAGTCCTGAGCAAGCTCTGCACCGTTGGTGACCTGATCCTGTATCTGCATCCTCTTTAGGAGATGGTCCTGGCACTTGCTTGACTTTTTGGGCGCCCTGAAGCTTTCTGCAGTGCAACTGAACCTCTCTCCTTGAAGTTCTTGATGAGTCAGCTCTTCCAATCAGCATAACAGAGTGACATCAGCAGCCATGTCCTTGCTAACACTTCCTCCTGAGCTAACGAGAAGATGACTGAAATGGTGTTAGCAGGCCGTTTTTGTGTCAGGGCTGAAATGCAGTGGCTGGAATGCAGTCATTTGGGTCAGTCTCAAAACTTTTGGCCATGACTTTACTAGGGATGCCCAAAAAGCAGAAAATGCTGCAATATGCCTTTAATGTCTATGACATCCAGATTCTTGGCTCGGTATTAAAAGGATCTGAGCCGCAACCAGAAACACGGCTGCCGTTTAATTCTGGCTGCAGGGAGAGGCTGTAAACTGGAGTCATTACTATGCTCCAGCGATGATGCTTTTACTGCAAGTGCGATGAATTCTGCTTCTCTGTCTGCATGATTTGCTGTTTCTCAAAGCAGGACAGGAAGCAGATGAACCACAACACACTTTCATTAGCTATAATGACTGTGGAGAGATGACATGGGTTTATTCTTTCATTTAGCCAAATTATTAATCATATCACGCTGCTCGGTTTAGGCCTCGAGTGGAACAGAATAAATGGAAGTCTGGATTCTATTAGTTTTTAATGCCGTTATTGTTTAGTGGATTTTTTTTTCATGTGTTTTATTCCAGCAAATGAAAGGATTCTTTCATGCGAATGATCCTCATATCAGAAGTATATCGCTGCTGTCCATTAAAAAACATGTATCTCCATTTTTGTCTGTTTGGCTTGAACCCTGTAAATAAATCTGGATTGATGGACCAATAGAAATGCTCTAAATTACTTGGAAGTGTCATGTCTGCCTTTGTTTGGTTTTGCCATGTGCTCCCAAGCTCTGTTTGTGTCCTGTCTGCCCTAGCCACGCCTGTCCATTAGTGTTTCCACCAGTGTCTCCTTTGTAGCCACACCCCCTTGTTAGTCCCAGGTGTTCCTTGTGAGTCTCTTGTCAGCGTCAGTATAAGTACCCCTTTGTTTCAGTCGTCCCTTGTCTGGGCATGTGCGTGCTGTGCATTGTGCTTGTGCATGTTCATGGCAGGTTCACGGTTTGTTGAGTTGGCCTGTTTATGGGTGTTTTAGTTTCATGTATTAACAGATCCTGTGAGTATGTCCATCTCTGTCTCATGACAAATCGTGACAGGAAGCTCTTATTTTACATTGACTTCCATTCAAAGCTGTTTTTCGTCGGACAGAGGCGATATTTAGTAGACGTATATAGTTAGGAAACTCCAAACGCATGTTGTCAGATGTGAAAATTTGAGGGGACTGTGTTCAGTCTTAGCCATTTGCAACTTTTTGCCAGCGACATAAACCCTTTCCACCAATCACAGCCCTCTGGCATTGGTATAGTAACGATAGCCGTGACTATTGACAACTTTATCTTTTAACCCCTCAACACTCCAAGCCTAAGGTGTATTACTCTAACTACAGGGATGTCTGTACAAACTGGTGGGGCTGTTCTTTAGTAATAGAAGTTTTTAAAAACACTTTTGGGCCGTTGGTGGGACATGGGCTGTTGAAGGGGTTAAATGAACTGTGCTCATGTCATTTATTTAAAGTGTATTTTTATATCAGTCAAATTTAAAACACATGATTTTATTCAGTTTGTCAAAGCAGATAACATTTCCCTCTTAACCCCATAAACAGCCTATGGTCAGCCTATGGTCAGCCTATGGTCATTTACAAGTGGAGAACATTTAAAGCAAATGCCAGCATGGTCAGTTGCCTTGTAGATCCTGCAACAGTGGAGGTCAAACCAAACAAGCCGATATTCATGGGGTGGTTGGTATGGTGTTGCTAAGTGGTTGCTAGATAAGTGCTATAGTGTTGCTATTTGATTGCTTTAATATTTTAGGTGGTTGCTATGATATCCTAGGTGGTTACTATGGTGATGCCAGGTGGTTGGTGCTATGGTGTTAATAAAGCTAACATGTTGCTTATGTTAATATGCTGTTAAGTGGCTGCTAGATGAGTGCGATAGTGTTGCAGGTGGTCACTATAGTATTTCAGTTGGTTGCTATGGTGTTGCTAGGTGGCTGCTCTATGGTAATTCAGGTGGTTGCTGTAGTATCCCAAGTGGTTGCTATGTGGTCTTGGGTGGTTGGTATGGTGCTGTTAAATGGCTGCTAGATGAATGTGATGGTGTTGCAAGGTGGTTGCTATAATATTTCACATGGTTGCTATGGTGTTGCTAGGTGGCTGCTCTATGGTAATGTGGTTGCTATGTGGTTGGTTTGGTGCCGTTAAGTGGCTGCTAGATTAGTCCAATAGTGTTGCAAGGTGGTTGCTAGAGTATCTCAGATGGTTGCTATGGTTTTGGGTGGTTGCTCAGGTTCAGTCAGATGGTCAGTTGGGTGATACGAGTGTATGTGTACAGGTTTAGCTGCTGGACGCTGTGCTGACACAAGGCCCAATCAAACAGAATGGGCTACAGACCACTGCCCCCCGAACATCTCGCTGAGCAGGGCTGGAATTTCAAACACTTCCTTAAAAAGGACTTCAGACTGCACAGCAGAAAAGGATAACTCTCATCCAGAGCATCTTTTAATACACACTAAATAATGCATCGAGCTCTGCCAGCTACTCAATTTACATATTTGTGTGAAATGTTTGACTTTGCTTCTACATGCTCACCATCAACACTGGAAAATTCTTCATACAAATATGCAAAACATGCAAATATGCGGCTCCCAAGAGGCGCAGCCATCAGAGCATTGCCGCTTGGCTCCATCATCAGGAGATCTCGGGTTTGATCCCCGGTCATGGGAATGACCAAAACTCTGAATCCAAGACCTAATATCATGATGTCAACAGCTCTGATCATTTGAAGCTTGGACTCAATAAGACATCTGCAAGAGTCCTGCTGTGGTGTCTGGCACCAAGGCGTTAGCAGCAGATCCTTCATGAGGTGGGACCTCCATGGATCACATCAATGAGCCTTGGGTGGCCATGACCCTGTCGCTTGTTCAGCGGTTGTCCTTCCTTGGAGCATGTTTGGTAGGTACTGACCACTGCATACCAGAAAAGAACCCCCCCCCCACACACACACACAAGATCTGCCTGATGTTTTGGAGATGTTCTAACCTGACCCAGTCATCTAGAAGGTCACAGTTTGGTTCTAGTCAAAGTGTCTAAGATTCTTATGCTTGTCCATTTTTCCTGCTTCAGCATCTCATCATCATCTTCAAGACCTGACTGTTCACTCAATGCCTAATATGTGGATCCCATGCCTTGAAAGATACCATTGAAACCAGATCATCGATGCTATTTGCTTCACCTGTCAGTGGGTTCTTAAGGTTCTTCACCAACCCCCGCCCCCCATATGGCTACCAAACGTGGTTCTTCTTCTATGGCTTCACTCAGCACCTTTATTTTTTAGGAGTGCAGTAAATTTAACGTTGAAGATCTGAATAGCCATTCTTAAGCATTCAGAAGCATCATGTTTACTTGATGTCGCATTGCACAGTACGTCTCCGGCATCATCTGAACTCGACATAATGTGAGGAAAGCAGACTAACGCACAGAAATCGCTTGCTGCTAGCTCAGCTTCCTATTTTCGCGCCGTGTTTTGCTGCGACCCTCTCAGCACAGTACTCTCCCCAATTAGAGTTCCTCTGTGCTGCTGCCGCATTAGCCATGCTCGCCTGCACCGCACTCCCTCAAGCTGACTGAGGGAATTTGAAATGATTCTCTTGTAGGTTTCAGGACAAAAAAGTAGGGCTCAGCCACCCTCCTACGCCACTTGCAAACACATTAGACGATATTTAATTCAAGAACCCGGGTCACGGGAATACAAAGAAGACATTTGCTTCCTTTGAAAAGCGCAGACGCATTCAATTTAACGTCTCACAGTCATTGTTTTCAACAGAGCTCGATCTGTTCAGACGTTTCAGGCTCTTCTTACCAAAAGATGCAAAGCCTGTACACTCAACGTCCATGCAGCCAGATTGCTCATGCTCCTAATGACCTAAATAACAGGCCGGACACAGCGATGGGCGGTGTATTAGTGGACCGTGGAAGCCTGGAGGCACACAGTCACCTGCACTTAGCTTCAAATTCGAATGAACATGCTTTCCGGCAGCATGAAGCGACGGCTACAGCAAGAGCTTTCAAGAAGAACTCATGATAACAAGGGCGCCCGACCCATTCTCCTGCAGATTCACTACCCTGTTTCTGCAGTAATTTAAAGCAATCTGCTGTAATACTGAAATCCTGCTGAAGTCCTTCATTAGTTGGACCATGTGCGCTACATTAGGGATGGAAGTTAACTCTGCAGGTGGACCTCCAGGAGCATTGGAGTAAAATGGGTACCAGGAGCACTCAAACAAACCCAGAGCGTACACTAGATAATTTTCTTGACAAAAATGATCAACATAAGATTTTATGACCGTAATATTAAACCATAGTTGCCAATAAAACCTTAATAAAGCAGTGGTTCTTACTCCTGGTCCTGCAGTTCTCCTGTCCTGGACATCTGGAAGTGTCCCCTGCTCCCATCACACCTGATGCAAATAACAATTATTTTTGCATATAAATATAACTTGGAATAAGATTTCTAATTTTTAATTTCTTCAGACTCATGGAGCAACACAGTACAACCAGGACATAGGACAATATAGAATGCAAATAAGTGATCTAGCTGCCAACTTGCCCATTTACTTATTTACAATTTACCTGTAGAGCAATCTACCTATCTACCTACCAACACACCTACCTATGTCCTAACCTACTTATTTACCTAAAGAGCAACCTACCTATCAAACTATCTACCTACCAACACACCTACATATGTCCCAACCTACCTACTTACCTAAAGAGCAAATTAACTATCTACCTACCAACACATATATCTATGTCCCAATCTTACTTGCCTAAGGAGCAAATTAACTATATACCTACCAACACATATATCTATGTCCCAACCTACCTACTTACCTAAAGAGCAATCAACCTATCTACCTACCAACACACCTACATATGTCCCAACCTACCTACTTACCTAAAGAGCAATCTACTTATCTACACACCAATACAAATACCTATGTCCCAACCTACCTACAAGCCAACATACTTACCTACCTAATAAACTACCCACCAGCCTACCTAACAACCTACCTGCTTAACTACCAAACTGTCTATTGACCAGCCTACCTACTTATCAAACTATCTATGATCAATGTACCAACCTACCCACTGACCTACTGAACAACCTACTAACCAGCCTACTTAACCAACCTACTTACCAACCAGCTTACATACTCACTAAACTACTTACCTACCAACTTACCAACCTACATAGCAGCTTACCAAACAACCTACCAACTTACCATCCTAACTACCAGCCTACCAAACAGAAATCATCATTTACCAACACTTGGGGCTTCCACAGAAATTAAACATAGATAAATAATACAGTTTAAATACCTTAATATTAAAGCATATGATACTGAACAACTTACCTACCAATAACCAACCTACCCACCAGCCAAGCTGACAAACTACATACTTACCAACCTAACTACCACCCTACCAACCAGCCTATATACTTACTGAACTACCTACCTACCAACATAGTACCCACAAACTACTGAACAACCTGCCTATCAGCCTACCCAACAAACTACATACTTACCAACTTAACTACCACCCTACCAACTAGCCTACATACTTACCAAACTACCTACCTACCAACTTTCCAACCTACCCACTGACCTACTGAACAACCTACTTACCAGCCTACCTAACAAACTACATTCTTAAAAACTTAACTACCACGCTACCAATCAGCGTACATACTTAACAACGTATCTACCATCCTATCAACCAGCCTACGTATTTTCTGAACTATCTATCTACCAACTTACCAACCTACCCACCAGCCTACCCAACAATCTACCAACTTCCCCAAACTACCCAACAACCTACCCAACAACCTACCAACTTCCCCAAACTACCCAACAACCTACCCAACAACCTACCAACTTCCCCAAACTACCCACCAACCTACCCAACAACCTACCAATTTCCCCAAACTACCCATCAACCTACCCACCAACCTACCCAACAACCTACCAAATTCCTCAAACTACCCACCAGCCTACACAACAACCTACCAAATTCCTCAAACTACCCACCAGCCTACAGAACAACCTACCAAATTCCTCAAACTACCCACCAGCCTACACAACAACCTACCAAATTCCTCAAACTACCCACCAGCCTACACAACAACCTACCAAATTCCTCAAACTACCCACCAGCCTACAGAACAACCTACCAAATTCCTCAAACTACCCACCAGCCTACACAACAACCTACCAAATTCCTCAAACTACCCACCAGCCTACACAACAACCTACCAAATTCCTCAAACTACCCACCAGCCTACAGAACAACCTACCAAATTCCTCAAACTACCCACCAGCCTACCCAACAACCTACCAACTTCCCCAACCTACCCACCAGCCTACCCAACAACCTACCAACTTCCCCAACCTACCCACCAGCCTACCCACCAACCTACCCAACAGAAACCACTTACCAACACTTGGGGCTTCCACAGCAATCAAACATAGGTACATAATAAAGTTTAAATATCTTATTATTAAAGCATATGATACATAAACCAGTGATTGTGAGCCAAATCACAATGCATGAGATCAATACAACACACAAGCAAACACTGCATGTCAACTACCAACAAAAGACCAGAAATCAAATATAATTCAATTAAAAAAATATATAAATACATAATTAAGCCATATGACACAGGGATGAAACAGGAACCGTAATAACATGAGCTACATCATAAAGAACGCTTGGAAGCCCACGCATCTTTCTGGATGGTTATTGCATTTTTGAGTCAGCGATGAGCTGCAGAAATTTTCCATTCTTGCAGGGTAATCATTAACGTGGTGACATATGGCCAAGTAAAACACATGACCTCATGAGAAACTCTACGGCTGCTGTCCAAAAATCATGTTCCTGCGGGCCTGTAGTGCCAGGAAAACAACCCTGTAATCCATCAGTGATGGAGATACACTCATACACACCAACAACCAAGCTTCTCCAGCTTTGGTTCCTTAGGGCTCCTAACCAGGCCACAGTGCAGCAATGTTCGCTCAATCAATCAGCTTCAGACAGTTTACAGTAGCATGTCTTCATATCTAACATTACCAAAGACTGTAGGAAACATGGACAGCGCAGTATTTCTCAAGCGACCACAGGTCTAGTGCCTCTGCTGGCTGGTTGATGTATAATGTGTAGTGCCAACCATTGCCATATGTTTCAATTTTCATTTCATTTTCTCGATATCATAAGAAGGTGGGGTTATACTTAGGAATGAAGTGATTGACAGCCTTGGCTGGAAGGGACTGATTGTCTGCAGGAGATGCTGAATTGTAGTGGATCTATTACTTTTGAATCATTCCACTTACTGGACAAACTGGGAATCCACGGATATGGACAAATCTGCTCTACTTCTGTGATGTAAGCTCAATGAAGTCGGTCTGAGACTTGCTAGGTCTGGGAGAAGGGGGCAGGTCTACCAAATGTATAGTAGGTGAGTCTGGCTCCACCTCTGGACTCTACTGTGCAAATTCTGACAACAAATTTGACAACATGGTGGACAAGCTTGGCTTCATTTCTATAGAACGGAAGGGAATGGAACCACGGCATCCATGTTTTCTACAGTCATTGAACATTACTATAAACAACTGTGCCCCAAAAGGCCACATACAGATGTCCTATGATCAGGTTAAAGCTAATGCTGACCCACTGCCCACACTGAATGACACCCACGTTGATATGTGCCTACTGTAAACCCTGACTACTGTAAACCAGCAGACAAATAGCGGAATATGGCTCCTCTCAGTACAGGATACTTCTTCCATTGCTCCAACTGCTACAGCAGATTACTACCCCTGTGGAAATTTGTTCAGCTTGAGGCAAGAATACTCTCCATACTTTCAGCATAATAACTAAGGGATGACAGGAGAGACAGTTCCAGCCTTAATGGCACTCAAGGGTGAGTCAACAGAAACAGTAGCAGAGCTTAAGAAGTTAAGCTAAGGCTAGAAAATTCGATAGATTTCCCACAGCCAGACAGAGTTCAGTCACTGTGATCAGAGGGTTGCTGGGATGAAACCCGATTACGCTGCTAGCCATCGGCAGCCGGGCCCCCGAGAGAGCGCAATTGGCTCTGCTTGCCAGGTGAGGTCGCATCAGCAGCAGTTCGAAAAAGAGGTGTGGCTGGCTGCGCTCGTGTCGGGGGGCGTGTATTGGTCTTATATTAGCTCAGAAAGTTAATGCTAATGCTAAACATACCTCACACAGCAGGCATAGCTGTTGCTAACCCAAATACTGCTTTCAGGGAAGAAATGCAAAACATTTTGACTAAGATATTTATTAGAAAAGAGATCTGATATTTAGATTTTTTTATTACTTATTATTATATTTACATTCATAGCATTTAGCAGATGTTCTTATCCAAAGCAAATTGCTGCGCTGTCCATGTCCCTAATTTCCACAGGGGTAGTAATCTGCTGTAGCAGTTGGAGCAATGGAAGAAGTCTCCTGTACTGAGAGGAGCCAGATTTCGCTATTTGTCTGCTGGTTTACAGTAGTCAGGGTTTACAGTAGGCACATATCAACATGGGCATCATTCAGTGTGGGCAGTGGGTCAGCAGCAGTAACTTTAACTTGATCGTAGGACATCTGTATGTGGGCCTTTCAGGGCTCAGTTGTTCATTGGCAGTAGAAAACATGGATGCCTTGGTTCACATGGTCACATTTGCAACCAGAATCTGCACAGTAGAGGCCAGAAGTGGAGTCTGACTCGCCTACTATTCATTTGGTGGACCCGTCCTCTTCTCCCAGACCAAGAAAATGTCCAAAAGTACCTCTTGGAATCTGCCAAATACAAAAGTACCAGTACTGATACCCAAGTATAAAAGATGGATACTAATAAGCACCCAGCTCTAGACGAATCCAGACAGATATGTAGCTAAATAAAAAAACAAACAGCCAACCTTACAAGTAGAGGATAAACCTAAGTCATATATATATATATATATATATATTTTTTTTTTTTAATTTATTTAATTATTTATAATTTAATTATACTTAAAAAACTTATTTTGACTCTCTTACTTAATCCTACTCACCTCATCTTACTTGTTGCACTAATCTTAACGTTTTTGCTAAGTTACTGTTACTCCTGCTTGCTGTATTGTGTACTGAAGGGAGGTGTTCTACAGAAGCAGGTCTCGGGGACTCGCTGCACAGTTTGAGGTATTTCTCTGCACACAAAACACACTACTTATTTGATCACTTGCCAGAGGTGTGTGTAGCAGCCTGGTCTCATGAGGAATTTGTATAGATGAGACGAAAAGACAGGACTTTAGGATTCGTACAATGTGTACTAAATAGAGTTCCCGTCCCTCTGTAGACCCGAGCGTATCGAGCTGAACATTAAACGTATTAAAGTATATGTACTTAAATACAATATGAATAAGTAAAAATGTGTGTATTCGGATAACAAAACATACCCTTGGTACTTTGAACGTTAGGTGTGGTTTCCAAAACCACCGAAACACAAGAATAGATACTGCCAGAATCAAAGTCCATCATAAACCTCAGTTTTTTAAAGGGTTTTGTGTGAAATTGTCTTGAATAAAAATAAAATAAAAAGTTTATTTCTGTTGTTTATTTAAGCAGAGTGTCTATCTGTGCTACATGAGAACAGCACTACCTCCACAGCCTGGCTATTTGCACTAGTTAGAAATATAGAACTACAAAGTGCACCTATATAAGAACTGGAGCTGATAAAATGGACAGTGAGTGTAGAAAAGTGTACCTAATAAAGTGACAGGTGAGTGTATATTTGTGCCATATTGACAAACCTATTTTTGTTTATTGTATTTTATTTAAATTTTGTTTAATTACTTATTATGATTTTTTTTATTATTATTATTATTTCAGAGGATCCTATAAAGGTAGTGGTTTCCAAGATGCTACCAGGGTCTAACCTTATGGGATGTTCAAGAGCCGCCATAGTAAAGGTGTACCAAGAAGAACTTCCCCACATTGAGTGCTTCCCAATGGCATAACAGTGGTGGGCAACAGGATACTGAGGCAAGAGGGGAATGAAAGTATAAGTCGATGGCATTGGCCTTGAGTAAAACTGAGTGAAACTGACCAGTCCAGCACACTGGACTGGTCAATATTAGCTCAGGAAGTTAATACCAATGCTAAACAGTCTCACACAGCAAGCACAGCTGTAGCTAACCCAAATATTGCTTTCAGGAAAGAAATGTGACTAAATTGCAAGTATTATTGCAATGACTAGGATTTTTATCATGACTTTATTTACATTTAAAGCATTTAGCAGATGCTCTTATCCACAGTGAGTTGTTTCACTGTCCACACCGCATGAACAGACTCCAAAGATGCCTCTAAGCTTTTTCAAGAAAAAAGAGGGGAATGATGGCAACTCCATTGAGTGTTGTCCTCACTGGCTTCCTGTAGCTGCTGCCCGCATCCGATTCAAAACATTGATGCTGGCCTACAAAGCCAAGACTGGACCAGCCAGCCCCTCCGTACTTGATGCCGATGGTCAAAAGCCGATCTGCACCAAGAGACCTTCCAGCTTCAAGTACGGCTCAGCTCGACTCGCCATCCTTTAAGATCCACGGAAGACGAGTGTCCAGACTTTTTTCTGTCCTGCACCGAAGTGGTGGAACGAGCTTCCCTTGGGTGTCCAAACGGCAGAGTCCAACGCTCACTGTCTTCAAACCCAGACTGAAGACCCTCCTCTTCTGAGAGTACTTGGGCGAATAGCAGAGTGATCACCTTACTGACTTGTGTTTAGTAGAGTCTAAGATTAGAGGATCTTTGAATTATTAGTCTATTTAAACTAGCTGAGGTTTTTCTTGGGTAAATAGAAAAGCACTTTTGTAAGTCGTTCTGGAGAAGAGCATCTGCATCCGAGCCAAGGGTGGCTCTTCCCACTATTATATAGGTGGTAGGAGTGTGGGGCAGCACAGAGGGTTAAGGGCCCAACATTGGCAGCTTGACACTATCATCAATAGCCCGGCGGTATAATCGCTGAATAATATCCAGATATCCAGTAATATCCAGAACATGTCCAGCATACAGTTCTTATCAGTGAACTATCAGTGTCACTTTCAGTTTCAGCAAATGTTCTGATGTAGAATGTGCTGAATCAGCAGAAATCAAACCAGGAGCCAAAAGTCACAGGAAAGGGAGGTGGTGAGAGTGTTGGGTCCTGATGTTACTGGACACTTGGCAAAGTCTAGGGTCATTAGCAACCTGCAAAACAATCTGAAAATGACTGAAAATCTTAATGGATTATCAGACACACTGCAGGGCGGTGTGTTGAGCTCACGATGAATGCAACTGGGCCTTGACCCAGAGGTGCAGAGAGACCCTTGCTGCACAGGATGCAAAGGCGCCAAAGTTGTGTGTTTTTCCCATCTCATCAGCTTGGTCTATGATAGCTAAGGAAATGAGGAGAAGGGAGGGTCTTGGAGCAATAACAACAATTACCAGGAGTGCAGGGCGAGCGCCAGAGTGTCTTTGGGAGAGGCTCCAACTGTTCCAGGGGGTCTGTGTTTACCAGTGCAGAATTCTGCTTATCAGCAGAGTAAACAAGTTATTAAAATTGTTGGAAAAACAACAATTGTGCTGTTTCCAGACAGCCTGCCGGGGGAATACAGAACTGGGGACTTTTGATATGGTGATAAGATGTTGTAAGCAGTTTCTATCTGCTGGATTTGTTCGCACACGAGGGCACATTTCTTTTTTTATAAACAAATGTTCTACAGTTTAAAACCGAGATGTGTATCAGTGTATCAGCCATTTGGACGCTGTGCAGCAGTTCTCTCCTCATTGTCTCCACGCACACATGCGAGCGCTGGCACACAAACAAACCTAGCTTAAACCAGCATGGTTTGAATTCTGTCTCTCCGACTCCACAGGAATTACAGTGCGAAGGTTTAGGCACTCCTGCTCAAGTTACATGTGGTTTTGATTTGAAGTCACGTCCTCTACAACCTGCTGAAAGGTCCTGGTGAAGACCAGCGTTTGCTGGTAGCAGGTTTTGGATGGTTTAAGCTGGTCTTTGATGGTCAAGGAGTTTGAAAGCTGGTCATGCAGGAGGTGAAAACGTCCGTTATACTGGTAAACAAGCTGGGCTTCCAGCTCTTGACCAGCGTTTGATTTTGGTCATACGTGGTCTTGCTGGTCATGTTGGTTGACCAGAGTGGTCTTGACCAGCTTGGTTACGCTTGTCATGCTGGTTGGAGTTGCTGTCTCTACTGTCCAAGGAAGAAGGCTTTCTATTAGATTTTGGAGGAGCATTGCTGTGAGAAATTTGATTGCATATGATTGCTGGATGATTACCACCCCACCTCCTGCCCAACTCATCACCATCATTCTAGACAACACAGCTCCACTACCTCACAGCTTCATGCTGTGGGGGGGGCTTTATATCCCTCTAGCCTATGCCTAGCATTATTGGCAATATTCCTCTACAGGGCTAGACAAGCTGTGTGTGTCTCTTTAGATACATTTCAGTTGACATATGGCTAAAATATAAGTTCTATATTAAAAGAAATAGGTCCCATACATTTCAATATATGAAATCTTATGATATTGTACATATGAAAATCCATGTATTGTAATATATGTCATATATTTGAAATCTTTCTAGTGTCTGGTGCATTGCTAGTGCTATGGGGAGCTACAAAAGAATGGGTTATTTGGCAGTAGCAGATTGGGAGAAAAGGGAAAAACTTATAATAATGATGATGATAATAATAATAATAATAATAATAATAATAATAATAATGACTCGAGTAAATGTATCCAATTCCAATTTGAGTGAAGTAATTAGTATTTTTTTAAGATGATAAAACTTTATTGGAGTAACTACCCAGCAGTTATTTTAAATACTTAAATGATAAATATTTAAAATGTTATATATTATTAATTAATTTAAATTATTTATATCTAAATTTTTGTGACTTTCTGGAACTATAGATTAAAACTCCAGGTCTAGGCCTGCTGCTAGGCCAGTTTGCAGTAGTTCTGCACTGCTAGCACGTCAATGATCATCAAAAGCCTATTCTCAATATTCTGTCACAGCGTCACAGAGAAGAAAAACACCAATCTGTTCACTGCAGTGATTTTTCTCCTCCTCAGAGCTGGCACCAAGGAGACCTTCTCATCTACATAAGATTATCGTCTTAAAAGTTGAGTGCTTTGTAAGTCCTTGTTCAAGCTGTTTTCAAGCATGGCTAATCTGTAATGGGATCATGATTCGATTCCTCCTCGCTAAGCCTTGTTTTGCGTCCCACTACAGATAAACATTTTACACACAGCAGGGCTATTGCAGAAAGCTTAGGCAAGTCACGGAATGCGGCTCGGAGATTATGCAGAGATTTCCAGCATGTTTGGTATGGAGCGAGGCCGGCTCTGGATGATGCAGCCTAGCGTGGACAAGTCGGCATGACGTACTGAAGGATGAAATTAGACTGATGTCTGGAGACTTCTTATTTACGATACCCAAATCTTCCATCAACACTGGGAATAGATGACTGCATTTAGAGTTTCTAGCCTTCTCTATGGGAAATGGACCTCACAATCTGATCTATGGAAACCTTGTCACGCAGGCTAAAGTCATAGTTACCATAGTAAGTCATAGATGCTTAGCATAACATCATAACATCATACTGATTACTTCTTTCTTGTAGCTATTTGTAAAGACCCATATAGAAATTTGAGATATGCTCATGTATGCACGTGCAGGGGCATTTGAAACAATCAGAACACCCAATGAAAACCTTTTTTAACACACACAGACTGAACAAATGTCTTTTAAACATAAAAACCTAAAATTGAATTAATAGAAATTTAATTTTCCTGTAATGAAAAAGTTGAAAGTTAAATGTCTTAATAGCCGGTATTTTCCCCCTTGGCTAACATAACCTGTTAGATGTCTCGTATAACCATCTACCCATTTCTAAAAACTACTTGGAGAGAGTATTTCCCACTTCTCCATGCAGAGTTCTTTTAGCCATGTGATGTTTAAGGGGGTTCTTGCATGAACAGCCTGTTTCAAATCATCCCAGTGCATTTCATAGGGTTAATGTCTGGGATTTGAATTCTCCATTTCTTTCTTTCGAGGCATCCTCGGTGGATTTACTGGAATGTCTAAAATTTGGTCATTGTCATGTTGCATGGTCCACCTCCACTTCAGCATTAGTGTTTACTATATTTCATCTTGAGTGTTTTAATGCACTGTGCAAAAAGTTCATGATGGATGCAGCAATAGAAATGGTCTAAAATGACATGGAATACAATTTTTAACATTGACTTCCATTGAAAGTTAAGAAAGGTTTTTTTCTTCTCCTTCAAAGTTCCTATTTTGAAGATACAAGGTTTTTGTTTATTGTTAAATACATGTGTTCTGCAAAGTATTGAGGCATCTGCTCATTCATCGTTTCTTCTGAAATCAAGGGTATTAAAAATTATTTTCCCTGCTTTTGATGGAGTAACTATCTAGATTTGTACTAGATGTGCATTTAGCGACAGAGGCGTTCGTGAAGTTAGGATTTTAGATGATCACCACCTCACCTCATCCCCAACATCCAAACTTATCCCAAAGGTTTTGGATGGAGCACCACCATCCATCATTCCAGCGAACACAGTAGTTCCACTGCTCCACAGCTCAATGCTGGGGGGCTTTATCTATTTTGTATCTTTCTTTAGATACATTTTAGTTGATATATGACTAAAATATATGAAAAATGAATATATAAAAAAATATATATGAAAATTAATTTAAAAAAATGAATATATGAAAAATGAATATATGAAAAATGTGCTGTTTGACATTTAGGTCCTGTATATTTCAATATATTAAATATTATAATATTGTTTGTATAAAATGTATTTCCAAAGTGCAGCTTATGAACATATATGTCTTAATACCAGATATGTGTGTTATTGTCATTATTGGACATCAAAACAGATTGTAATCTGAAGTGCAGATTCTTACAGGGTGTAAATTATATGTACATGTAATTAATAATGTAAAGTAATTTGCTAATTATTACATAATTATGTGATTACATTTGAACAGCATAGCACAACTAGACTTTGTAGGGTCAGATGGACTTGGCACACCGCTGTAGTTCTCTCCTCTGTTTGGGAGCTCATTTGTATCCCAGAGGAACACAAACATAACACACAGGGTATGCTGCCATGGGACACTTGACCTCTGTGTTCTGGGAAATGGTGGGCACTTCTCCGCTGCCCCCTTGTGTGTGAGGCCATGAGGGGGACAGGGCAGAGACAGGTGCAGATATATGAGAGTGGGGCCAGCCTTCCCCTTCTGTCCCCCTGCCTGTGTGGGTTTACAGCTGTAGGGAAAGCAGCCCAGTGTTCCTGCAATTCCTCAGGGAACACCCCACCACCGTTTCTGGGGTGCACTCCTCAGCAGAACTCTGTTGCTTGGTTGGTCATGTTCACGCAGCATCAAATTTTCTCACCAAATCTAATCTTTTAAAATGACATTACATTACATTTACAGCATTTAGCTGATGCTCTTATCCAGAGTGACGTACAGGGTTACTCGTATTGCAGAGGTGGGCCAATGTAGTGTTAGGAGTCTTGCCCAAGGACTCATGTTGGTGTAGTGCGGCTAGACCTAGACCAAGAATTGAACCCCAGCCTCCCAAATGGTGGGGTAGTTCACTGGCTATTAGCAGCATTATCTGTTGAGCCACACCAACTTAATATGACTTATATCTGACATTCGTCGGAACAGTCCACGCTCCTAAACTGTGGTTTGGGTTTCATCTTCGCCTGCATCCCAGTAGCTATCAAGGCCCAATCAGTGTTCCAGTGGCTGACAGTCCGGCTCACTGCAAAATTGGCACGTTACTCGGTCACGGTCACATCTGTAGTTTTGTGTCTTTGGGTTCTTTAAATTTGCCGCTGCAGCGGTGCCTTCCTGTGGCTGCGTTTGGCCACTTCTTTGGAAATGTCTTAAAACGCAGATCGGTTGCTATATGGATCTTCTAATTTAGCTTTAGCAGAGACATCACCAGAAATATTAATGAGGTCTGTTACCTCACCATCCTGACCCTGAAAACCTCTTTCGCTGCTGTCGTCCAGCATTTTTTCCATTAGTCAAGTTGGATTGGTGTAAAAGTGGCATGAATCCCGATCTGGCTAAGTCGCACTGCTGCGGCTCATGTATCTGATTTGAATAGCACATATGAAAGTGGGCCCAAATCAGAACTGAAAACTAAATAATACATCTGTGTCACATCTGACGGGAAGAAAATTGGACCATTTTTATCTGCCATGTGAACGTAGCCTTACAGAATTGCAAGGCACGGACTTGCAGTTTTGAATGAACTTACAGCAAACTGCAAGCAAATTTCAAGTCAAGTAAATAATAAGCTGATAATATTGGATTGGAAATCAGTTAAAATGTCTATAAAGCAATAGCTCAGAGAACAATCACATTTACACTTTTACTCCAGGCAGTTTATATGATGATAATTGGTGAAGGAGAAGCTTGCATTATGCAAATCTAGAGACGTGAACATCAGACACCAAAAATATCAGCTGATGGACCACAATTTGAGATACGTTTAGCAGCAATGTCCATTTAAATGTGAGGAATAGTCAGGGTGGGAAAGTAGAGGTCTGGGGCAGCCCTGGCCTAAATGTTAGAGAAGTGGGCTTCACACTGGAAGGTTGCAGGTTTGATCCCCTGAACCGGTAGGAAGTTGGGGGTGGGGGACTAGAGACATTCATGGAGTTTTAGTCAGATTTAGTCAGATTTGGTCTCTCCCTACTTATAGAGATAGAAGTCTGGCTTTAAATCATTGTTTAATATCCTGAGAAACTCACTACCTTTACCTTTTAGCAGCTGTTTTACTGGTAAATGTTACAAAAGGTATCTCCCCAGCTAACATGCCCATGTGGGGTCTGTATGGGTAGCCCAACTGGGAACCTTTCCAAGGGTTCCACAGTAGCCCCACATAAAGATGCTCACTAGTGTCAGTAATGGACCAGGAGGGATTAAACATGGGCCCTATCTGGGTTGTATATTGTACATGGGGGCCTGGATGAGACCCATGCGAGATTAAAGAGTACTATAACGATGGGGCCCATTTGGAGAAACCCAACTGGGTCCCAGTGACAACACACATACACACCCACTCTGAGCCCATGCCCACCTGGAACCCACCTGAGCATGTTGGCTGGGTCACTTTTACTCAAGTACAGCCCCAGTTAATGAAGTACTCCTGCAGTAAATGCTGCACATCCTGCAAGAAGGAATCAGATGCGCTGAAGGTTCTTCGCCAGCGGGGCTCAGTGAAGGCGAAAGTGTGTGTGACCCTGTGTAAAGACAGGTGCACCGTGCCCGGCAGCCCAAACAGGAAGTGTGAACGGAGGGATAAAGGCAGGACATAGCCGGGTGTGTGTAACCTGAACTCCTCCCATGCCTCTGTATGTCTCCACTTCAGGGGTACATGCAGTGTTGCAGCTTGGTGTAGTAAAAATGCCTGTCAGGAATATAGACACAGGCAGAACCCGACACTCTGCTGTAAAGACGTTAAAAATAGCTTGAGTTCCATCATAGCATTTTTGACAGCTCAGAACTAAACCTGTCAACGGCTCTCCAGGAGGTAATAATGGCTTGCTGGAAGGTAAATACATAGAAACATGTACATACCTGGACTGGATGCAGAAAAGGATTCTGTTGCTTTAAATGCCAGAACAGGTGCCATTTCTTCGATACAATTGAATGAATTAATATATTTCTTTTTGATCCACCACATTAAAGACATGCTCATTTTCTAAAATTATTACTATTTCCCAGAATTTTTTTTTTTTTTTTAAGAGAACTGGCAGCCATATTCACAATAAAACGTGACGGGGTGGTGAATTTCATCCAAAAGTAGCTGCAGTTTTTTATGTGGTCAAGTTCGTGACCTAGCACACATGCCAATCATTGGAAATATCATTTTCTTTGCATTAATAGCAAAAAAAAAAAAAAAAAAAAAAAAAAAAATATATATATATATATATATATATATATATATATATATATATATATATATATTATAATAAAAATTACAATTATTACTATTATTATTATTATTATTATTATTATTATTATTATTATTAAAAATATAAAAAAATCATTAAAAAAAAGTTTTCAGACACTTTCAGGCCCTATTTTAGTGATCTTTTTAGGCAACCACGCACCGCACAGCTTGATTTAAGGCGTGTCAGTGTGTCTTTTCTATCGTAACAACAGGAAATGTACGCCCAGATTGTTTTCAGTCAGTGGAGCTCCTTTTCCATTGCAAATATAGCAATACACCAGAAACTGACCTGAACACCCCTCATTTCGAGACCATCAAGCCCATCAGCGTAGATATATTCTGTTTAAATAATGCAGACTGAAGGCATACGATGGCCATGAGCTTCACAACGCTGTTATACTCGACAACCAGTACTGGCATCCTGGGGGTGCCAGTTCTCTCTTTCTTTCTCTCTCTGGTCTTTGTTTTCTTTCTGACCTTTTTATTTATAAATGCACCATGAAGCTTCTCTCCTAACTCGTATTCACTGCTCACAGTTACAATTAGCACTTGTTTCCTGGGTGGACTGAACCATTCCATGTAAATTGAAGTGCAGAGGCTCTGAATGTTGACTTTTTGGCAAACAAGAAAAATAAAAACATGTTTAAACATTTTAAATAAAATATTCTACAATTGGTGAAAGTGTAATAGTGTAATATTTAAGTTTTAAAGCTCTTAGAATCATCCTGACCTCTACCCCCTATTTGGCAAACGGAGGGATCCATACAACAATCATACAATTTTGAACAAAAATTAGTTTTTATTTTGGATAAATAAACCACACATAATCCAGAAAATAATAGGCTTAATAAAAGGCTTAATAAAAGTACATTTGGGAAACAGATTGTGTAATAATAAAAATCACTATTGTGATAGAACAAACAAATTAGCTTCCAGTCCTGTTAAGATAATAAGATAAGATAAGATAATCCTTTATTAGTCCCACAGTGTTCTGTCCCTGCTCTGGTTGTCCAGTTTATACACACTTACCCATTCATTTTCTCAGCTAATGCTAATTTCCTCCAATAAGTTTACATTTTGCTAGCCTGGACTATATATTACATTTAACAGATAAATAAATAAATAAATAAAGCTATACAATCAATCAAGGACTACACTTACATACTCTCCTTTGCTCCATTTGTTTGCTTTCTTGTACAGTAAAGGGCAAAAACTCCCTTAAATAGTGCCTGAGCAGATTAAGGCATGCTCAGTAGGCCCATTTCGGATCATACCATGTCAGGGGAGAGTTCTTGAGGTTCCCAATGTTTTATTTATTCTTTTTGTTTCTTTTGACTATGTTTATTTTATTGGTTTATGACATGTTGTGGCCTATAATTATTTTGTACATCTTTAATGTATTGTGCTTTAGGTCACTCATGTATTACCCTGCAGAGGAAAATACTTGGTTTTGGCACTGAGTAGACCAGTGTTAGCCTATTTAAGGAGAAATGTTGACTTAAGCTTCTTTTGTAAAAATAATTGGTTTTCTTTGTTTGTTTGTTTGTTTGTTTGTTTGTTTGTTTTTTGCCACATATAACTTAATAAAAACACTAGCACTGAAAGTGCTACTGCAGTTTGCCATCACGTCTTTAATACAACCTACTACCTTTTGGGGCACAACTACCCTCACCTGTAAGCACCTGTGTGACAACTACTGATATCATATACTCTGTTAACAAGAACACTTGAATTAATATATTAAGGCTTTGGAAACACCGTCTGGAACATTTTCTGCATTTAATGCATCTGATCACACCCATTTTGGCACCCATTTTGTAGAATGATTCACTTACCAGTTTGACAGCATTTGAAATATTTATTTTTGCTCCAATTTTACTCCCACATCTCATATTCCTATGACTACAAGAATGCTGGAGCAGAAAAAAAGGATCCATATATGATTTCTTTAATAATGGAGGGTTTGACGGTTCATTCCAGGGCTGCCGAGGGTCTTAGACAGCTCATCCTTCCACAGAGTAAATGACTTGAAACAGAACTTTAAGAACGCCTCATTATTCGTCTGAGCAGCACTCCAAATGTGCTGTGCTAAATGTGCCTTTTGTCCTCCAGGTCTATAAGAACTTATTATTTCGTCAGGGCTTAAGAAAGAACCACTTAGCATCATCTGTTTCCACCTAATTGATCATATGGGCTCATCTCCTCCTCCTCCTCAACTTAGCTGAGACAAAACAATCCTCAACGCCATCCGAGCACTAATGGAGCATGCCGGAGACGCAGTCGGTGGAGATTAGTCACAACGAAGGCTGCAGGAACCCCACGTTTAGTCGTCCTGGAGCCGGAGGCCTAATGAGAACAGCTCCATACAGAGGGTTCAGGGGAGCACCGCTATCAGTGAGAGGAAGTTTCAGTGCAGGTCAGGCCACAGTGAGAAAAAGCCTGTGCTCTTCATGGCCTTCCTGTGATTGTACAAAAGCCAGCGACAAAGAATTTCTCTCCCTTGCTGCTGATGATTGAAGCACTCAGAGACCTCACGCTGACCCTGACCAAAGCAAAGTGAACTGAGGAAACTGAGCAGTAACATGCAACTCAAGAAAATACTTCTTCTTACCCTGTGAGTACCTTTGTGAGTCATTAAGGTCATTGAAACATCTTGTGGTGCTCAAAACAACTGAAGTTACGCTAGAATCTTCACATCGGTTCAAAATGTAAAGTTCCTTAAACGTGTGGCAAGAATTACATAAAGAATAATTACTAAAAATCATTTCTAACAGGTCCCTTACCTCAAATGTCTGTGAGGAACCCTCTGGGCCTTCTAGAGCTTCAGAGAATGGCTGTAGATTTCTAGGAACCATCTATCAATGTTCTTCTTCTTCTTTATTTTCCACTTTTTTCTCCCAGTTTGGTACTGTCAATTAACCCACCCGGTCATAGCTCCCACTAGCACTAGCAATGCTCCCAACATTATAAGGGTGGGGACTTAAAATAAATACTTATACAAGTAGAAATTTGGGTTATGTATATTTTACTGGAGTAATTATTTATATAAAAAATATTTTCAGATAAATCACACCATCCAGAGAGTGTGAATTGGATTGTAGTTGGATGAGAAGTACTGTACTGTATAAACAGACTCCATTCTGACTCCCTATTGGTTTATAAGAGATCCATCACACCTGCACACGTCCCGTCACTCTCCAGCGAGCTCACAGCAGACGTCTGTAGTCTAGTATGAAGACTGTGTCCGTGGCAGAGACTCAAGAGACCTGCAGTGAAACGTCCCGACTGAGCCCCACATTTACATTCCAATAAAGCTTATTGATCACACGCCTCTGAAGTCTGACTTTCTGCAGCATCACAAAACTTCTAGACAACGACTCCTCATATTTTCCTCCATGAAGCTCATGTTGATGCTCAGTAGAGCACAGAGTAGTGCACTATAGACCCCTGTGGTGCGGCCTAAGCTTTTGGCCTTTGTTTTCCTTCCATTACTTTTACTTTTACACTTTTACTGGAGTAAAAAGCTTAAGTTCATGCTTCAGCTTTTATAGAAGTCTTTTTAAATCCCAGTATTTACACTTCTACCTGAGTAATGAACATCGATACTTTCGACACCTTTAATTGCTGGTCAACCGGCATGCTCCCCAGCTCCGCTGCACTGCTAACAGATGCCGGCCAATATCACTTTAGGCATGATGAGAGGAGAGAACGCCATCTACTACATTCTGCCCAACCGATAATTGTCCAATCAGGATTTTTTCCTCTGTGCTGTCTAGCTGGATACAGCTCTCCCACAGGTTAGGCCTTCAGGAGATGAGCAGAAGGCCATTATTAAACAGTAAGGCCAACATTCTCCCCAGCTCTGCCACACTGCTAACAGATGCCGGCCAACATCACTTTAGGCGTGATGAGGGGAGAGAACGCTATCGACTAACCTGGAGAGAGCACAGCCAATTGTGCTCTCTCTGATTCTGGGCGCTGATGGCAAAGCAGCATGGCTCAGGGTTCGAATTTGTGACCCCCGGGCCAATCTGCCTATCTTAATATTTGCTTCTTCCAAGGCACGGTTACTGTCCAGTGTCCAGTGTATCATTGGGTGCAAGGCAGGAAAATCCCCATGGACTGGGCACCTGCCCATTGCAGGGTTTCTAGGAAGTAGACAATCCATCATTTTTATCCATCACTTTTATTCAATGTACTGCATGTAAGCTTTAAAAGCGTCAAAGTAACCTTCTTGTTGTGATTGTTACATTCTGCCCAACCCATTATTGTCCAATCTGGATTTTCTCCTCTGTGCTGTCAAGCTGCATACAGCTAAGAGAGCTCTCCCTTCAGGAGGCCTTCAGGAGATGAGCAGAAGGCCATTATTGAACAGGGGTCAGCAATTTTATCAGCAATGGGCCATCCCATCCAACAGGAGCACACCTCACTTTACTTGTTTAATCTGTTGGTCTCGGCCTTCAAACAACTGGTAAGATATATGTGGTGTTCCTCTGTTCTTGATTCGAGTGGAAACCAGCAGCCCCACTGGCCCAATGATGATAAGATCTTTGCTGTAAACCTTACCTACCAATATAATTAGGAAGAGACAGCAATCAATCAATCAGTCAATTGCAATTTGATGTCCAGTTAGTGGGACCAATTCCGTGAGTAAAAAGGTCACTCTAGGCCTTCTGAAAGTTCTAGATTTAAGGTGAAGGTGCACGTATTTGTTACTGTACAGTGTACAGCGAAATGTGTCCTCCGCATTTAACCCATCTGGTAGTGAACACACACTCACACGTGTTAGGGGCAGTGAGTACACACACACACACACACACACCCAGAGCGGTGGGCAGCCAACTCCAGCGCCCAGGGAGCAGAGAGGGTAAAGGGCCTTGTTTAAGGGCCCAACCGTGGCAGCTTGCTGAGCCCGGGAACTGAACCCACAACCCTGTTATCGATATCCTGGTGCTCTTACCGCTGAGCCAGCACTGCCCCACTGCCAGATTTGTCGTTGACTGGGAATCTGAAGGGTAGTCTAACTGAGTTTCAGTCATGAAAAATGGAAAACAGCAGTTCTTTACCCAAAGAGACACTGTTAAATTGCTTGTTACAAAGTACAGTATATAATCGATGGCCCACCTTGTATCTCAATTTTTGTCATTTCTATTCTACATTATGTGAATCTAGTTGTTCTTCACACTGTGTCCAATTGTCAGGATAAAGGGACCAACAAAAATGATCCAAACCGGACTTGGACATTGACTTTCATTAAGAGTTAAGAAAGTCTTTTCCTTCTCCTGTAAAGTTTCCATTTTGGAAGGTTTTTGTTCAACATAATCTGTAGGGACAAAAATATTGGGACACCTGCTTATTCATTGCTTCTTCTGAAATCAAGGGTATTAAAAAGAGTTGATCTTTTGTTGGAGTAACTGTCTCTACTGGCCAGGGAAGAAGGGTTTTACTACATTTTGGAGGAGCATTGTTGTGAGAATTTGATTGCATTCAGCAACAAAAGAAGAGATCCCACCTCATCCCCAACTTTTTTGTGTGGGACACTGGCAATATATGGCAATATCTTTTTCGGTGTTATCATCACTAGCAGCAGAAATTAGCATTGTCATATAGGCAGGTTTTTTTCATTGTTTGACTAAAGGCCGAGCTCTAATAGTCTTGGTTCATCACAGATTCATCAGCCAAGACATGTTTTATGTCCATTGTATAGGTTTTTTAGCTTTCTACCGGAGCTTTAAAGCTTATTTATAATAATCTGTTTAATATAATAAGCTGTTATTATCAGTTAGACTTGTGGAAACTGCATGCATACATCATTACGCACTTGTCTTAAACCATTTCAGGATAATAATCTGTAATGACACATTGTTTTTCATAAATAAATGGATAAAAGTATGTTGCATAGCTACATTGTGATGTTTAGCCAACATCTGGTACATTTAATCATGTATAAGGAAATTACATACAAGGGTTCACATGAGAGTGCAAGTCTCTTGACTACGAAAATCAGGGTTCTACCACAATATATATATATATTTTTTTTTTTTTTCATATGATCGCAATAATCAAAAGGAACATCAAGTCATCTGGGACACTCAGGCCATGTCTGGTGGGTATCTGCCAAACAAATCATTGGAAATGAATAGTAAACTTAAATAATGCATTTCAGAGAGAGTCTGGTGAACTCATGATACTCCTGTCCCACTCCCTGGGGTACAGAGATGAGCAAAGTGCACAGCTGTCTACACAATGCGGCCAGGGAAAGCAAGCTATGCTCAGTAAACACAACACTCCCAAGGGTCAGAAAATACCTTATTATGAATGAATCCTTGCTCCAGGGACATGGCTGTGGTTCGAGACTGCTCTGATTTTGATTGCGCTTGTGGCTGTTCATTCGTCTTCGAGGGTGCATGTGAAAATGCATGTGAAAGTTGGGGTTAAGGAGAACAGACTGTCTACTGGGCTTTACTGAGTTACACACTGGCAGTCACTGAGTTTTCCAGTTTATTTGACATGCTTCTGCCTCATACCACTCAGGTCCACCTATCTTGTACCTTACAGACTTTGGCCTGCTGCTGCCCACCCCCTCCCCCATTCATCATTGCTCAGCTTCTTACCAGATACTATTTGACCTATCATTTGATGCATCCTCAAGCTCACTGGTCACCATCCCTTTATCCTAGAGTAGCCGGTAGGTTTCCAACTCTAATCAAATGTCTCATTCAGCTAATCAAGGACTTAGAAAGTCAGCAATTACATGGTCAGGTGTGGTCTATGGATCTGGCTATGGTGATCTTCATCACTCGCTTTATACCCCTCTAGCCCACGCCTGGCATTAGGCAGTACGGTGCCAATAGGGTTCATGATGTTTATCTGCTCCAGAGAGTCCTATTTTAGCAGTACTTCCCCACAGGGACTAGACAAGCTGTGTATGGGTAATTGGTGCGACTTAAAGTAGCCGAATGTGTCCATTAAAAGGGGTGTCTACAAACATTTGGACATATAGTGTCTATAGGCACATTTTTGCAGACACACACACACACACACACACACACACACACACATCAGAAATCAGCAGCAGGATCCTGTTGTCTTCAGAGAGTCGCATCCCTCTTTAACCTGTGAATGGAGCCATTAAAATTTTATCTCCTTCCAATGGCTAGGTGTTTGATGTGTGTGTGTGTGTGTGTGTGTGTGTGTGTGTGTGTGTGTGTGTGTGTGTGCGTGCCTGTAGGGGAGATTGAATCAGGGACCCACACATATCCCTGCTCATGCTATCTGGCAGAAGGTAACGTGTTGAATTGTGATGAGGATGAATCACCGCAGGCCTGCCAAACAACTTGATGCCTCTGTCAGTGTCAGTGGAGATGAATGGGGCTAAAGTCTGGAGAGCACAACAATAATAATGCTAAAAAAACAGCCAGCATTCACAGCAGCTGTTCTCTCAGAGAACACGGCAGAAGAGGCACTAACGCAAGAACTAGTCAACATCACCAGGTTAGAAAATGTGCTCTGAACTGCAGAGAGCTTAAAGGTACCAAATAATGCATTTATTGACTATATTCTGTTTTCTTTAATGTATAAACAGTAAATATGTCACTTTATTTGGGGTGAAAATTGCCAAAATGTCATTTTACACGCCTATTTACCACCCTGTATATATTATATACCATATATTATAGCATCGATTTTAGCATTGCAACAAAAATACTGCTGTAATTCCAGTCCTACCAGACCGTTTTACTGAGCTCTACTAAAGCCTGAGTAGACTAATAAATCACTGAGCTGATCAGTTATTGATCTCAGTGTTCCTGAGCTCTACTAAAGCCTGAGTAGACTAATAAATCACTGTGCTGATCAGTTATTTATCTCCGTGTTACTGAGCTCTACTAAAGCCTGAGTAGACTAATAAATCACTGAGCTGATCAGTTATTGATCTCAGTGTTCCTGAGCTCTACTAAAGCCTGAGTAGACTGATAAATCACTGTGCTGATCAGTTATTGATCTCAGTGTTCCTGAGCTCTACTAAAGCCTGAGTAGACTGATAAATCACTGTGCTGATCAGTTATTTATCTCAGTGTTCAGGAGCTCTACTAAAGCCTGAGTAGACTGATAAATCACTAAGCTGATCAGTTATTTATCTCAGTGTTACTGAGCTCTACTAAAGCCTGAGTAGACTGATAAATCACTGTGCTGATCAGTTATTTATCTCAGTGTTACTGAGCTCTACTAAAGCCTGAGTAGACTAATAAATCACTGAGCTGATCAGTTATTGATCTCAGTGTTACTGAGCTCTACTAAAGCCTGAGTAGACTGATAAATCACTGTGCTGATCAGTTATTGATCTCAGTGTTACTGAGCTCTACTAAAGCCTGAGTAGACTGATAAATCACTGAGCTGATCAGTTATTTACCTCAGTGTTACTGAGCTCTACTAAAGCCTGAGTAGACTGATAAATCACTGTGCTAATCAGTTATTTATGTCAGCGTTACTGAGCTCTACTGAAGCCTGAGTAGACTGATAAATCACTGTGCTGATCAGTTATTTATCTCAGTGTTACTGAGCTATACTAAAGCCTAGGTAGACTGATAAATCACTGTGCTGATCAGTTATTTACCTCAGTGTTACTGAGCTCTACTAAAGCCTGAGTAGACTGATAAATCACTGTGCTGATCAGTTATTTATCTCAGTGTTACTGAGCTCTACTAAAGCCTAGGTAGACTGATAAATCACTGTGCTGATCAGTTATTTATCTCAGTGTTCCTGAGCTCTACTAAAGCCTGAGTAGACTGATAAATCACTGTGCTGATCAGTTATTTATGTCAGTGTTACTGAGCTCTACTAAAGCCTGAGTAGACTGATAAATCACTGTGCTGATCGGTTATTTATCTCAGTGTTACTGAGCTCTACTAAAGCCTGAGTAGACTGATAAATCACTGTGCTGATCAGTTATTGATCTCAGTGTTATTGAACTCTACTAAAGTCTGAGTAGACTGATAAATCACTGAGCTGATCAGTTATTGATCTCAGTGTTACTGAGCTCTACTAAAACCTGAGTAGACTGATAAATCACTGTGCTAATCAGTTATTGATCTCAGTGTTACTGAACTCTACTAAAGCCTAGGTAGACTGATAAATCACTGAGCTGATCAGTTATTAATCTCAGTGTTATTGAACTCTACTAAAGCCTGAGTAGACTGATAAATCACTGAGCTGATCAGTTATTTATCTCAGTGTTCAGGAGCTCTACTAAAGCCTGAGTAGACTGATAAATCACTGTGCTGATCAGTTATTTATCTCAGTGTTACTGAGCTCTACTAAAACCTGAGTAGACTAATAAATCACTGAGCTGATCAGTTATTTGTCTCAGTAATACTGAGCTCTGCTAAAGCCTGAGTATACTGATAAATCACTGTGCTAATTAGCTTTAGTTGTTGTGGCTCACAGTTTGTTACTTCCATGTACCTCTCATTATTTATCTATGACACAAAAAATGCAGTTTGACATTCCAGAGCATCTCTGCAGTTTCATCTCAAAGAGCAGAACGTCTTGTTAGCAGCTGCCAAAGACCACATTGCTTCCTGAAGTGCAAGGTCAACAAAGCCGAATCTAATGAAAACGGTGCTCGCAAATTGCATCCTGCAGCATTTCCGAATTTCATTACACATAACTGATTCTGCCAAACACATCAAATAAAATCTGCAAATGGCTTCACCTCTGGGCCCTATTTCTGCTTCTTGGCGTACGTAACTTCTCCTGATTCTTCGCGTTGCTTCCCCACAGAGGCTCCATGCAGGAGGATGCCAGCTACAGTAGCACTCTAATGAGATTCATATGTGCCCAGGACACATTCCCTTCACCTGCTGACGGGGGACAATGTGCAATTAGTCACCGTGCCAGTGCCTTCACGGTGGCATGCGCGGATCATAAAATATGTTATAAGGATTATTAATGGCTGTGAACTTGGCAAGCCTGCTCAGGTCTCACATAATTTCCACTTGGTTATGACGCAGATAGAATACATAAGAGAACTGGGCTCCTTCCCTGTCCAGCGTTCCCATGCTAAGGATCTCGGTGAGTGTGAATGTGATAATACAGAGCTGCCCAGCATGGTGGAGCAGCATCACAGAAGAAAAGCAGCAGTACGAGCCATTTGTGAGCAACAGTCTTAGATCTGTTCCCAGCTCAGTTTTTTTTTTTTTTTTTTTTTGAAGGGCCTTCTTTACCGCCCTCCCTAACTCAGCATTTACGTCACACATACGCAACGCCAGTGCTCACTTGCTGAAGGTCAGGTGGGACAAGTTTAAAAATTGACTAACCCTTTTAAACACCTAACTGAGCTTGATTACAGCCAAGCTACACTTGGACTGCTGTGCTTAGGGTTGCCAGATTTCAGCTGGGGTGAAACCAGATAGGCGGTGGATATGGGTGTAGAAGTGTAGAAGAGAGTTGGAGTGGGTGTTCAGTAAGCATCCAGTGTGTCATTAGCACATCAGTGTGCAGCCCAATTAATGTCTGGCTTGTTTTGGGGTGTTTTAATGAGACTAAGTTTGTTCACTTTGGTTTATTTCATTTCTTATTTGAACTATCTGGTACAGTGTAAGACACATAAAACATTTGGGATTGGTGGGACAGACCAGCTCAGAGCCCAGAATGCTGCTCACATATACAAATTCATGTGAGTGTTAGTCAATGTACAGAGCAGTGGTGGTTAGAATGACCATTATCTACTTCATCAAACCCATATATCGCTGCTAATATATATGGTTTGAACTGCTTCTGTACACTGTGTGAATAATTCTGGATGAATGAACCAATATGGACCAATAGAAATTGTCATTGGAATAAACTCATATTTTACATTACCTTCCATTCAAAGCTAAGCCCAATTTTGCCTTCTCCTGTAAGGTCAGACACAAGAACAGTTTCTACCCTCAGGCCATCACACATCAACAGCTGATCACCATCATCAGCTATAGGCTGTGGATATTACTGAAAAACTATTATCATCTTATCCAACAGTTACTGCATTACTACACCATTATTCATTTCACACACGTCTACACTGCTGTGCTTCCACAATATTTAATCTGTATATTATTGCATACTGCTATTCTGTGAATAACACTGTAAAGTACACTGTATAGAAATGAGAGTAGCTGTATATTGTTAATACTAAAGAGGCACTAACAGCCGGAAACAAATTCCTTGTGTGTGTGAGAACATGCTTGGCCAATAAATCTGATTCTGATTCTGATTCATTTTGGAGATACATGTTTTTCATTGGACAGCGATGATATGTACACATATCATAAAGCAAGGATGGGCAGTCCTGGTCCTGCAAGGCCAGACCCCTGCACAGTCTTGTGCTTTTCCTGCTCAAGTACACCTGATTCAACTTACCTGTTAATTAGCTGGTTTAGTAGGTCTATCAGAGTTGGGAGGTCAGCAAACTATGCTGGACTCCGACCCCTATTATGAAGGGGCTTCACCCCTGTCATAAATGATTGGGCCTTGTTTGAAAATATGTATAGGCCTACATATATATGCCATATGGCCAAATGTTTGTGGATGAATGATCTAATGAATGCATTCAGCTACGTGAAGTTGCACCTATTCCTGACACAATGGTTTAGTGGCTGTAAGAAAGCACTGCCAATAGAATAGGACTCTCTGGAGCAGATAAACATGAACCTATTGGCACCATGTCCAATGCCAGGTGTGGGTTAGAGGAGTGTGAAGCCCCCAGGCATTGAGCTGTGGAACAGTGGAAGAACTGCGTTCTCTGGTATGATGGTGGGTGCTTCATATAATGTGTTTGGGATGAGTTGAGGAGTTGGGGATGAGGTGGGGTAGTGATCCTCCAACATTCTGACTTCACTAATGCTCATGTTGCTGTATATTTATAAGCATACAGGTGGAGGAAAAATACTACTTTTATACAAATACAGGGAGAACACAGCTTCTCTGTGAACTCCACTGTGATGTCCACTGTATGGATTAGTTCAGGTCCACCAGCAGCTCACCTGATTACCTTTACTGAAGGACTGATTAGATAAACTAGGTGTTTGGTGAGAACCGAGCTTCTGCTAGAACTGCTAGTGATAAACAACCAGACATATTATTTTCAAAGATGTCTAAGCTCTCTTTTACACACTACTCCATATCTTGTGTGGTTGATGGATGACGCTCTTCTCTGTTGGCTTGTATATCTCACATATGAAACTGCCTCACATTTAAAGTTCTGTAGACCCACCTTTGGGCCTAATTGAGGGTGTGAGGGGCGGTACAAAGTTCCTTCAACCCTTTTTGTGAATATGACTTTTGTGAATATCTCAAACCTCAAAAGGAGTAAAATAGTGGGATTTCTCCACTGGTTTGGAGAAAGGCAAGGGCTCAGGAGATGCCTGGCGGTTGGGCGGTTGGACAGGAAACGCTTCATGTCAGACTCATCACACAGAACTGAATCATGGCAATATAAATTCTCAGTCCTCCCATTACATCATCTGAGGTTAGCAAGAGCGTTTAAGTGATAGGCCTATAGCGTGTGACAGTAATCCTAGTTTTATTGGTAGGAGTGGTGAAATAACACGCTACATTTATTAGATGTATTACCATCATTGGGTATATTAGATGTCTGATCAGTTTGCACATTTGCTGAGCTGCTATTAGACATTTCACTGGGTGGTGTTTTCTGGAGAATGACTGCTTTCTGGAGAGTCATTTCTCCAATGGTCTGGCTCTAAACGTGTTTCATGCACACAGGAAATGTCAGGGGAACAACATCTCAACAATGTCCAAACAAGGTTCTAGTACTACTTCAGTCTTCTTCTCCACTGTCCAAATAAATAAGCCAATAAAAGCCGGTGTCTATGAATAAGCTAGGGAAAAGGTGTATGTGGGTGTATGTAAGCAGAGGTCATTGTCACTCTCAAACAGGTCAGCTAATACAACACAACATGCAGCCTATGATCTACAACATCTGGAAAAAAACTGGTTCCACAGCCATCTGGTTAGCTGTCATCACAGTCAATTAAAGACCAGCCCCATGTTACTGCTTTCCTTCCACTCGAGTTCAATGAGACACTTCACTCATTCTAAAAGGCCTGCCTGTATAGAGGCGAGTCCACTTTGAGCATAATTTCATCTTCCCCGTTTCCTGTCATTGTTCTTTCTGGATGTGTGAAAGTCCAGGCGAAGGTCTGAGGATAGACAGAAGGAGTGCACCACTTCCTGCCTGTCAGTGGAATGTCTGCCAGATATTATGGTGGACATACAGCAGACGAAGCAGAATAGCTCTGTTTATGCCATGCTGACGTACATGACTGGAATCTTCTATTTGAATGAATTTACTTTCAGGTAAGCCAGTGCTAATAAAGATACTCTAGCTGATGCTGTGCAGTTTAACACATTTTTGATCACTTACACATTTTAACATCTGACAGATTCATTGTTTAGTTAATTGTGTAATTAAGTTCTTGAATTATTCACATTTACTCCAAATCTAATACCGTTACCCAGATATCATCACCCCTTCATCCCATACATACACATTCAGCACCCTGCACTTACGTACTGGAACTCCTATGCTCAGTAACTCTGCTCTGCTCTGTATGAATCCATTCAGAACTAATTCTCCCTCTTTTCCCTTCTCAGAGTAAATGGCCACCCAGCCTGATCTCCTGGAAGATTGCCTGCTGAGGTCCCCTCTACCTGCGTCAGACCAGCTGCCTCCTACCAGTCCGACCAGCAGGGCCCACCCCCACCACCACCCATGCCAGACCAGACCCTCCTACCACAGCTACCTGCCTAATGACCATGTTCAAACCTAAATGGACTCTATTAAAAAAACAAATGGCCACTATTAATATTAGCACTATTAACTATCATTACTCTGACCATCACTGCCATGACTACATTAAGTTCTACTACACTATGATTATTATATTATGATTATGATCAGAGCAGTTCAACAGTTTAGATGGTTTGGTTACTTTTTTTATTAATAATGTTTAAATATTTCTGATCAGAGGAGGATGGGTCGGGTCCCCCTTGTGAGTCTTGGTTCCTCCCAAGGTTTCTTCCTCCAGCTCTGAGGGAGGTTCTCCTTGCCACTGTCGCCATTGGCTGCTCACTGGGGGTCTTTGATCCTTCATGTCTTACGTTATTTCTTTTGTTTCTGTCTTTTATTAATTACTAATTATGTGAAGCTACTATGTGACAACAGTTGTAAAAAGCTATACAAATAAATTTGACTTGACTTGACCCACAAAGACTTCTCCCCACTCACACACTACACTTGTATTCGCACCTACTTCCCTACTTCACCTACTTCATACTGTAAAAAGCAGAATAATGACTCTTAAATGTAGAAATGCTATTTAAGATAATAGAAATACATTTGTTTAAATATATGCAGAAATGCATTTGCATGAACAGACAGATACATCTATGCATACAAACTCAACTTTAACTTAATTGCACACAAGCTTTAAACCTCTCTTGCTACTTTTTACTTTTTAGCTAAATCAGTTGGTGCAGCATTTGTCTGACGACCTGTTCAAGCCTAAGCAATCCAGTGCAGAGCAAGCAGACTCTACAGCACATTCAAGGCAGGACGGTAATTATTGCCTTCAAAAGCTTCTCCAAAAAGCTTGGCAATGGGAAAAAGTTGATTGAGCCTTTGTGAGGTCAGAATGTTGGATGTTCACCACCCCACCTCATCATCCCCAACTCCCCAATTCATCCCAAAAAGTATTGAATGATGCAACAGCCATTATTCCAGAGAACACAGTTCTTCCACTGCTCTACAGCTGTTCAATGCTGGGGGGCTTTATACCCCTCTAGCTCACGCCTGGCATCAGACATAATGCCAGTAGGTTCATGCTTGTTTATCTGCTCCAGAGAGTCTGATTTTATCATTTTCTTTTCTACAGGGACTAGACAAGCTGTGTGTGTGCGACTAAAATCTTTTGGATTTATTAACCACAGCCATGAAGTGCTGAACCCTTCAACCTTATAGCTACATTACAAAATATGTTGAATTTGGTGTATTTCACTGGGAAACAGAAATGCCCAGAACATGATTCAGGATTCACTGATTGAAAAACAACCCCTAAAATGAATTCAGTGTGTTTGCAGTGTATTTGCAGAGTATGATGAGATGAATCAGTTGTGTTTGAACAGGTAGGTTAATTGGGCTAGGACTCATTACTCTACCATGATCAAGGCTAGGACTCTTAGTTCTTCTATTCTGGCTAGAGCTAGACAGAGCCCTAGCCCTGTGAACCGGCAGATAATTTGGCAGTGACTCAGGAGACCAAGCGTTCAGCCACACACGTGCAGAGGTTGGTTAGTATGGTCTATATTTGTATACATATGTATGCATATTTGGATTATGAGAAAGTAGCATTAATGGACAACAGCTGGGTCATGATTTGGTCGACACCAGTATTCCCAGCCTACCAGGCAAAGAAAAACTGAACTCTCTTAAAAATAAAAGTTATAAAAGAAAGTTCCTTGAAGAAATGCCGGAATATCCAGCTTGTCTTTAGCAACCATTCATCTAAATATCCACTGAGTACAACGTTAAGTCTATTGAAGTGGATTCTATGAAACCCCATTTAGGGACCTTTAAAAAAAAAAAAAGTAGCCAAGTACAGCAGAAATGCCATGAACGAGTGGCAGGGATGGGGGAGGACCCAAAAGGAAAGTTGAAAAAGGCTGGAAAGGCCACTGCACTTCAGAAGACAAATGGCTGTTTGGCTGGGAACTTTTCTTTCATGCAAAAGGCCGAGGTGAACAAAAACTCAGCACATCTGTCAGCCTCGAGCAGTTTGGAGGACAGTCCAATGATGAGGAGACATCAGGAGTTTCTCAGAGAAGTTTACATTATTGAGCTAATGAAATGAAAGCAGCCTCAATGAGTTGCTTTGAGTTCCACAATAACAGATCTGGACCAAATGAGGAGGTTTTTAGTTTGGAAGCAAATGAAGTGGTTTGGTTGATGATCCCATGAGACGCAACTGGGCGAGAATTAAGAGGAAATGTAAACATCTGCAGTGATGGCTGGAAAATGTCCAAAGTTGCTTAACCCATTCCCTGAATTGGTGAATGATTTGAATAGCTTAGCCATGGTTGATTTATATCTATTCCTAACCTCTGCAAGGGCTACTGGTGAGCTCTGCTGGCAAAGGATTCCTGAGAACACACAGCATTCAGAACCCCCTGGGCCTCTTCTACTTCACAGTCATGCTGTTTGGACTTTGTGTTTCTCCGGCAACTTTTCAGCTAAGGACTGTGTATTAAGAGGCTGTCAAGATAATTGTTCAGCATGCCTTGATGCTGTTGTTATCTTCAGTAGCAGCTGGGGTGAGCATCTCAAGCATGTTCCTTCAAGCATCTGTCCTTCAAATAATTGCAGCTGCTGGATTAACACTGAACATGAATAAACATGAACACGGGTGGACAGAAACAAGAGACACTAGATGTTCAAAAGTTTGTGGACACCCCTTTTAATGAATACATAAAGAAGTACTGCCAATAGAAAAGGACTCTCTGGAACAGATAAACACTGGCTTAATGCCAGGCATGGCTAGAGGGGTATAATACCCCCAGCTTTGAGTTGCAGAGCAGTGAAATAACTGTGTTCTCTGGAATGATGGTTGGTGCAATACTTTTGGGATAAGTTGGGGATGAGGTGGGGTGGTGATCATACAGCATTCTGACCCCACAAGCCCTCTTCTGATGGGATGCAATCAAATCCTCACAGCAATGCTCCTTCAGAATCTAGTAAAAAGCCTTTGTCCCTGGACAGTAGAGACAGTTACTTTGTCCGTTTAGTGTACTTGGAATATTGACTGGGAAAAGGCTTGAGCCAGCCACAGGTCATCGAAAACAATCCCCATCTGGCTCAAATGACCTTAAAGGTACAAAAGAATCTAATTCAGTGGAGGACTCTGTGAGTGGTCATTTGTGGCAATAACAGGTTTTTATGAGGCTTTGTACCTTAGGCCAGTTCTTATCAGCCAATACTTCACCAAGCTCAGCAAGCAGAAGCCTCAGCTGTTGGTTTTGGAGCAGTTGGTCTTGATCCAAGGTAATAGGGTAAAGAGCAACCCGTGTTGTATCTTAGTTGGAAATGGTTGCAGAGAAAGACAAAGTATTCCACTGTGGGAAAGGATGCTCTTGCAATAAATGGGCTTTGGACAGTGTGTGCTATTATCTGCAGGGAAGAGGATTTGTAATAGAAACTGGCCTCAGAGCACTGAATTAAATCGATTCAATGAAAGGCTGCAGCTCACTTACAGTCCTTTGTCTTTCCAATATTTCATAGAACTGGACATCAACATCACAGTGGAAGTAATTGTTTTGATTACCTACCCTTTGAAAGACAGTGAGACTGTGAGAATGATTATGGGAAAGGTAATTCCTTCCCTCTAAATCATTGCAAACTTGGCCTGAGTTGTTAAATAGCCTCAGACTTGCTTATGTATTGACTCTATAACATACTGTGATCTATAAATGAAGAAATCTTTCAGACAAAAAGTATATATTAATTAATTTATAGACATATTAATTAATAAATAGAAAATTAATAATAGAAATATTAAAACTAGAGAAAATAATTACAGTGTCTCTTATTATTGGAGCATTATTCAAGATTATATCAATATAATAATAATAATAATAATAATAATAATAATAATAATAATCTCATCTTAGAACTTCAAAAGAATTTATCCAAAACTAGCATAAATGTAAATGTGTCAGTTTAACCCTATAGTTGGGGTTAATTATAAAGGACTGAGGGGTTACTTGTAACAGCAAATGACTGGTAAATTATCTGATTGTAATTAATTCAGTACAATTTTGTAATTTAGAAAACTTTAGAATAGAATAGAATAGAATAGAATAGAATAGAATAGAATAAAAAAAGAATCAAATATAATAGAAAACACATCCAAAAATTGTCTAGCTCTCGAAATATGTTTTGGCTTCACCGGGTGGCCTGATGTAAAAATAATATAAAATCCATAGCACATACAAAGACACACACAACACATGAAAACACACCTAATGGAACACACCAGCTTCACGTCCACCAGGTATCAGAGTAATTACTGTACACCTGTTTTCCTATTCCATAAGGAACAAATTAATTAATTCCCCAAAATATTTCTTGTGGCCCAAAGTACCCTGTAAGGCTTTCCAGAGAGGAGCAAATCAAATTGAACAACTGCAAAATGAGTTGGGCTGGGCTTTCTGCCTAGTACTGGGCACCTATATCTCACATATCACATATTTTTATGGTTTACATATGATTTTCCCAGCGAGATTCACAATACTTGACAACTTGGTCTTGTCCCTTGCCACAAGAATATCAATACTCTGTATGAAGTGACAAACCCTTGCACCTCGAACGCTGTTATCTCTGTAAGAGTGGCTTTGGTTACAGTACCAAGAATAATGCTAGGCTAGGCTAGGCTATTCCACATGGCTCCTGTGAGTTGTTGCAGTGCTGTAAACCAGCCAATAAAAGCAGAGCTTGGCATTGATTTCTTCCCACAAGCCTCCCATAAAAGGAAATTCACCATGTTTCATTCTGAGGTACAATAACAGGGTGGTAAATAAGCTTGTAAAACTGCCTCTTAGCCTTTTTCGCTTCAACCAAAGTTATACTTACTATATAAACGTCAAACAACAAGCATTCTATGGTAGTTTTACCCCTCTATGTACTGTGCCATACAGTGCCAGCAACCACATACAGTAAATAAGTTATTTGATAGCTACAATATTAATGCAAATTTAGCCCAAAAACTAACAAACAGCAGACCACCATGTGGCTACATCTGGGGTACGGACTATTATAGAATAAGTGAGATGTCGCGTACGACAGTCCGACTCAGGGGACTGCAGCCTCTTAACAGGCATTTATGGAATGTGTACAGTCCTGCGCATTAGCCTCCAGCCACAAATTTACAGCAGTGGAGCATCCCAGAGGGGCACAGGGGAAAAGCGTGGAAACTTCCTGCATGTGGTGCAATTAATCTGTCTGTGTTTGCTGGGAAAAGACCACTCTGTGACCCATCAATCCGCCCTTCAGTTCTTAAAATGGCATGTTCTGCTTTGTGGGTCAGTTTGGAGGTTCTTGCTTCTGTTTTTTTTAGTGTGTCGAAGTGCGGCCCCATTTAAGGAAGGCCTCTACTGAGCGCTCATAACAGCCACATTGAGAAAGTTTGAAGCATTTTCTGGTCTGATAAGTGTAGAAAACAACAACAACCGATCCAAAAGCTCCATCCCTGCAGAGCAAACAGGGATGTCATGGGTAAATATTAGCTTTGCCCAAAGCATTTGTTTTTCAGCTCTCTCGAGGGAATGAGGAACCAGAGAACTGGCCCTGCATGTGTCAAACTTCAAACAATACTATTGATATGGGCTCAGTTATTGACCAGGACCCGTAACTGAATATGCATTGGTGGGGGCTTGGAGACTAAAAGAATGCATGACGGGAGAAAAGCCAACAAGTTAGAAGATCACGTATTCCTCTGAAACCCCTCTGAAGGGCGATTGCTCGGATGTGAAAGAGGTATGGTTACACCAGACTTTTCTTGGGAAATATGTTCGCCTCAGGGCAGAACATTAATGTTAGCAAGCCTAAAGAATGAACAGCAACAGTTATGGCAGTTATGATCAGAGATTGGAATCACCCTGCAATCCTATCAGGTGTGCTTGTATGCAGCTCTTTGACAGACAGTCACATGGTTTCCATGTAACCACTGGTTAAAGATATTTCCCCCTAGGAATGAATGGTGGAATGGGCAAAAATGGCTTTGCATAATACAGTTACCCTAGCAAACACCAGAGCATCTAACCACTTGGTAGGCTAGTAAGGGGGTTGCTATGGTATCCCAGATGGTTGCTATAGTGTTGCATAGTGTTATCCTAGCAGACTGCTATGGTATTCCTCTTATTTTACCATAATACAATTACACTAGCAAATACCATAGCATCTAACCACTTGGTATGTGGTTGCTATGGTATTCAAGGAGATTGCTATGGTATCCCAGATGGTTGCTATAGTGTTGTATAGTGTTATCCTAGCAGACTGCTATGGTATTCCTCTTATTTTACCATAATACAATTACACTAGCAAATACCATAGCATCTAACCACTTGGTATGTGGTTGCTATGGTATTCAAGGAGATTGCTATGGTATCCCAGATGGTTGCTATAGTGTTGTATAGTGTTATCCTAGCAGACTGCTATGGTATTCCTCTTATTTTACCATAATACAATTACACTAGCAAATATCATAGCATCCAACCACTTGGTATGTGGTTGCTATGGTATTCAAGGAGATTGCTATGGTATCCAAAATGGTTGCTATAGTGTTGCTAAGTAACTGCTATGTTATCCTAGTGGGCTGCTATGGTATTCCTCTTATTTTACCATAATACAACTACACTAGCAAATACCATAGCATCCAACCACTTGGTAGGTGGTTGCTATGGTATTTAAGGAGGTTGCTATTGTATCCCAGATGGTTGCTATAGTATTGCTGAGTAACTGCTATGTTATCATAGCAATGTCATGGCATTGAAGGTGGTTGCCATGGTATCCACCGTAATACACATAATTTAATTATACCCCATAATACAGCTACACTAGCAACACCATATCATCCAAACACTTGGCAGGTGGTTGCTATGGTATTCTAGGGGGTTTCTATGGTATCCACCATAATACACATAACATAATCTTGTGTCATAATACAGCTACATGAGTAATATCACAGCATTCAGAAACTTGGTAGGTGGCTGCTATGGAATCCCATAGTGTTGCTAAGTGGCTGCTATGTTATCCTATCAGGCTGCTATGGTATTCTAGATGGTAGCTATGGTATCCCAGGTGGTTGCTTCTGTGTTTCATAAATGGTTGCTATAATGTTGCTTGGTGGCTGCTGGTGCTAGTGTTGTTAAGTGGTTGCTATGTTATCCCAGATGGTTGCTACCGGCCTCCACCTCATCATCATGTTGTTGGATCAAACCCTTTCCCAATCAGTATCCCAAGTACGCTATATGGACAAAGGTATTGGGACACCTGCTTATTCAGAGATGATCCTATCCACCTAGGAACATTGTCAGGGAACAGCCTCTAGCAATACCATAGTAACCACTTACCAATATCCTAGCAACCAACTTAAACCCCCAGAAACTGTAGATATAGCAGCTTACAAACACCTTAGTAACCACTTCTGATACCACAGCAACCACATAAAAGCACATTATCACAACCATAAACCATAAAGAGTAGCACGGCAACTGTCTATCTACATCCTGGCTACCACTTAAAATATCATAGCAACTGTTTTATAAATGTAATCAATAATAATATTAAAAAATATGTTTAGAATATAAAAAAACAATAAATGTATTTATTAAGTGATTTTATTTATTTATGTCTTTAAATTGTGGTAGATTCATTAAACTCTTTTAATGAACAGCCAATACACAACCAGGTTCTTTCATTTTTCAGGATTCTCTAGTAATTAGTGATGTTTCTCCAGGTTATAAGTGGATGGAGAATTGAGTGCATTGTGAAAGTCTTACATATAATTAGAGGCCCAATTCCTGATCATATGAATGAGGACTTGCTGATCTTTGGTATCAGCACAACAGCAATGAGATCATGACACATTATCTGAGGATAATAGAAATCCTGCTGTGCATAAATGTAGCACAATGACAGCTCGGAGCTTGGGTTGTAAAAGGCAGAGCGAGATTAAGAGAGAGAGAGAGAGAGAGAGAGAGAGAGAGAGAGAGAGAGGGAGGAAGGGAAGATACAGAGGGAGGTTAAAGGAGTAGCACAAGCTTCATTAGCGTGCCAGCTCGATTTGTAGAATGTGAAGCTTCAGCACCGCTGTGAATGTCATCAAAGAGAGAGGACAATTACACTGCTGGTAATGAGGGGCTGTAATTTGCTCTAATCAAAACAGTGGAGGGAAAAAACACACACATGGATTTGCTCACTGAGCGTTACGGAGGGGAGCGGCTGTTAACAACAGCTTTGTTTATTTCTTAATCATTCCAAATAATTAGTACAAAGGTGCTAATCAAGATCACATCAATCGTACATGGCCACTTTTATGTATACATGTGTACCGGCCACTTTATCAGAAACCCCTTCTTGTGTAGCTGGAGTTTAGTTTGGAGTTAGAGGCTGTAGCTCAGCTGTTAGCCATGCAGCATGTGTGTTAGCCAACCTCTAGCTCTTCATCCGTGGTCAGTTTTTGACCACCGAGCCACTTTAATCTGGATGAACACATCCAGCATGTCAGTGTTAGTTCTGTGTTGAGAATGGACCACGCAGTTGCTATGTTATCCCAGATGGTCGCTTGGGTGTTCCAAAGTGGTTGCTAGGTGGTTTATAGGGTGTTGGTAGGTGGTTGCTAGGTGGTTTCTAGGGTGTTGGTAGGTGGTTGCTATGGTATCCCAGGTGGTAACAGTAGTCTTGCTCAGTGGCTGCTATGGTGTCTCGCAAATGGTTGCTATGGTGTTGCCAGGTGGCTGCTGTAGTGTTGCTAAGTAGTTGCTATGTTATCTCAAATCGTTCCTTTGGTGTCCCTAAGTGTATGCTAGGTGGTTTCTACAGTGTTGGTAGATGGTTGCTGTAATATTCTAGGTGGTTTCTATGGTATCCAAGGTGGTTGCTGTAATGTTGCTAAGTGGTTGCTATGTTATCCTAAGTGTCTGGTAAGTGGTTGCTATATTAACCCAGATGGTTGTATTGGTGTTCCGGAATGTTTTTTCTGTGTTTTTTAGGGTGTTGGTTGCTATGGTATTCTACATGGTTGCTATGATATCCCAGATGTTTTTTATTGTGTTGCTAAATTAGTTGCTATGTTATCCTACGTGGCGGCTAAGTGGTTGCTATATTATGCCAGATGATTGTTTTGGTATTCAGAAATGTATTTATGTGGTTTCTAGGGTGTTGGTTGCTATGGTATTCTAGATGGTTGCTATGATATCCCAGATGTTTTTATAGTGTTGCTAAGTGGTTGCTATGTTATCCTAAGTGTCTGCTAAGTGGTTGCTATATCATGCCAGATGGTTGTATTGGTGTTTCGAAAAGTTTTTTCTTTGGATTTTAGGGTGTTGGTTGCTATGGTATTCTAGATGGTTGCTATGATATCCCAGATGTTTTTTATAGTGTTGCTAAGTGGTTGCTATGTTATCCTAAGTGTCTGCTAAGTGGCTGCTATATTATGCGAGATGGTTGTATGGGTATTCCAAAGTGTTTTTATGTGGTTTCTAGGGTGTTGGTTGCTATGGTATTCTAGATGGTTGCTATGGTATCCCAGATGGTTTTTAGTCAGCCATCATGAGGCACAAAAACGCAGGTAACAGCATGTGTATCTCTAGCCTTAGGAGTCTTGCCTAAGGACTCTTATTGGTGTAGAGTGGCGTGTTTCACCAGCCGGGGAATACAGTAGTACCCTACCAGGCAACATGCTTAATAATGTGGGGCTCACCTAGGTGGGTTTCAGGTGGGCATTGGCTCTGAGTGGGACTGTACATGTATTTTTATTGGGACACAGTTAGGCTTCCCAAATGGGGCTCACTGTTACAGCCCACCATATTCTCACATGGGTCCCATCTAGGCCCCCATGTGCAGTGTACAACCCAGAAGGGGCCCATGTTTAACCCCTATTGGTTCCATCGCTGACCCTAGCCAACATGGAATGGACCATGGACCAAACGTTCTAGGTAGTCATCCAACTATCCTGCTTCTTTTTAAGAAAATTGATGTGAAAAGGCGTCATCCGAACGCCCCCTTCCTGAGTGAATGAAAAGCCTCCTTCAGTGTTGTTTATAGAAGACTGCTAACATTACTAACGATGCATAAAAGCCGTTTGGGTTTAGTCATCGTTATGCAAATCGTTGTGCTATCCGGCCCCCATTAGCTGTCATGCATTGTTAGCTGTGTCTGCATTTCTGGGTGAATAATTCTCTTGGTTTGCAGACCTGCGCCAACTTTCTTCTTCGTCGATCAAGAGAGACAGTTCAGACCAATAGTTTACTTCAGTACAAAGCTGATTACTCTGCCAAGCTCTCTGGAAACTCACTCATCTGTCCTTCACTGGATTATCATTATTAATCATACAATTGTTTCCACTGTAATTGTGGAGGAGGCAAGGAAGCAGGATGCAAGCATGAGTCATGTGATTTACTGAGGTCTATGATTGCAACTTTAAAAAGTTCATAAGCAAAAACAAACAATAGTCTAGACCAATAATCTAGACTTATTTATTTCAGCAAATGGACAAAAGTATTGGGACACCTGCTCATTTATTGTTTTGTTCAAGGGATTAAAAAAGAGCTTATCCTGCTTTTGTTGGAGTAACTGTTTCTACTGTCCAGGGAAAAGGGCTTTCTACTACATTTTGGGGGAGCATTGCAGTGAGAATTTGATTGCATTCAGCGACAAGAGTGTTAGTGAGGTCAGGATTTTGGATGATCACCACCTGGACCCATCATCCCTAACTCCCTAACTCATCTGTAAAGTATTGGATGGAGCTCCAACCATCCATCATTCCAGAGAACACAGTCCTTCCACTGCTCCACAGATCAATGCCAGGGGGCTTTATACCCCTCTAGCCCACGCCTGGCATTAGACATGGTGCCAATAGGTTCATGTGTATCTGCTCCAGAAAGTCCTATTCTATTGGCAGTACTTCTTAGTACTTAGTACAGGGACTAGACAAGCTGTCTGTGTCAGCAATTGGTGCAACGTGAAGTAGCTGAATGCATTTATTTGAAGAAAACTTTGATCAGCCCGCTTTGATGCATCTCATGTCAAACTTTGTGAGGCTTTAGCGCCCCCTGAAGGGCTGGCATACACATTTTAGGATTGCCTTGCGTTCTCATGTGGATGGAGAGACTTAATTAGACTCTTGTCTCCCGTCTGATTTTGGCTCTTGGATTGTTTATGCTTTCTGATTTAGACCCACCCATGTCTGCTGTGTTAGCTTTGCTTGTCCTGGTTAGTTTCCTGCACTATTAGGTCTGTTCAAACTGCTTGTCTCGACCCCTTAAAACACCTAGGGCCTGATGGCATGCCAAATGTGTTATAACAAACGTCTATTACCAGAGAATAGCCCCACCAGTTTGCACAGAAGTCCAGGTAGTAACTGAGTAAAATGCCTTAGTGTATAATAAGCCTTTTTGTTTTTCTGTGTTTTACATTTGTGACTGTCTGGTTCGTCACTTTGGCGTTACAACATGTGGGCAGGGCTTAAGATAAAAACCAAGACAGCAGAACCGGAAACTACAAATAATGTGAAACGACAACCATATACAACCATTACACAACACAACACTACCCAAACAAAGCCGAGCCAGGACCAGACAATCACAACACACACAGTCACCCTACAGTGATAGGAAGGCTTGGCTACAGACTACACACAGGTAAGGAGAATAATAAGGAGGCGGGACTAAGGAGGAGCTGGAAATCAAAACAAACACTGAGGCACATGGACCAGGACGCATGGAGGAACGAAAACACAGGGAAAAACACAAGCACTAGAGTCAGGGCTAGACCAGATTGTCACACCCACCCCCTTTTTTCCCCTCTTCATTTTGAAATGCACATGTCACAACTGGCCGGGTTTAATTTTAGCACTCTCTGTGTGGGAAATAGTCAGTGTTTGACAGTATAACTGGCATCATCACGACTCTATTCTCACCACACTTCCTCTTGGCTTCTGCGTCGATACAGGTGCATCCACTCTGTGAAAACGCTGAAATATAACCCACAAGAGAAGAACACACGTCATGTTTCGCTAAGTATAGCCCCTCAGTCTCAGCTCAGGACTGGAAAAACGCTGCTGTGAATGAAGGGAATTGTGGGGGATTGTGCTCCAGTGCTGATATTTCATATTTGTCATGTGCAAGTATCATAAAGTGGACACATATGCATAATATAGGCACCATACATATAATGTTGATTGGTAAATAAATGCATACATGAATACAAATCAGTAATCAGCATCAATCAAGAGCAATCAAGATCAATCAACATGATCAATCAAGCTGCTGGTTTGCTGTCCCACCAAAATCACCACACCTCAATTTTATTTGAGATAATTTGAATGAATTGTGTCAGCATTACATGATAAATGGATCAATAGAAATGCTCCAAAATGACTTCCATTTTTGGAAAATGACAGCTTTTTTCTTTGTTTGAGAAAAGTGGTTGATTTAGCATTATTAAGTGGTTGCTACAATGTTGCTACGTTGTTGCTAGGTGGTCGAAATGGCATCCTAGGTGGTTGCTATTGTATCCCAGCTAGTTGCTATGATATCAGGTGGTGGCTGTGGTACCTCGTATGTACCTTGTTTGGGTGTTTGGTGGTTGAGGAGGCAGGGGAAAGCCATGGGCCCACCCTCGGCGCCACCCCTCACCGCCCTGATGCCATGCACCTGTGACCATTCAGTCTGACGAGCCCAGGTTGCAGCATAAAAGGGCGTGCTCATCCTTACGAGGACTGAGCTGCCTGTCACTAGAGGACTGTGCTCGTGTGCTCTCGAGTTTTCGTTTGAATGTGGTGGAGGGTTAGTTAAATGTGTTTGTGTGGTTGTCCCTGAGCCTCACTGCCTACTGGGTCACGGTGGCCACGCCCCTTTTCCAAGGGGTGCACCACAGGTGTTACTAATGTATTTGTATTTTAACATGTATTTTAACATTGTGACACAATAAAAGTAGGGGGAGGGGGGCAAATATTTGCCACCCCATTTATTTCCAAGCCCAAATCACACAATCAGACGCAGTAACCTGGAGCTGAAATGGTGCTCGTATCCCAAAAACTGAGATGCCAGATGAATAAAAAGAAGGAAGAAAATGAAGGAAGGAGAAGAAGAATTGCACAACCTTTTCTATTTTGATCTTGAAACTGAAACTGAAGTGATCCATTTCATCACTGTCACGCAAAGATCTTGCATCTCCCAAATGGCAACTATGCAAGAGAAGGAAACAATCTTATGTTTCAATGGAAATCAAAGTGGAAAGTCAGCTTTTAGAGCTTTTATATTGGCCCAACTGTCAGATTCACATGATGTCAGAAGTAAAAAAACAGCAAAAATGGAGATACAAGGTTTTGCGTGACAGCAAACACAGAAAGTGTCTATTTCTAAAGAAAACAGAGCTACAAAATAACTGAAAAGGCCACAAATCTCCACCGTATTCCATTCCTTTGCAAATTCATGAATGAAACCCCTGAAAGGACATCAAACACATACAAAGCTCTGAAGTGTAATTCCCAAAATGCTGAACTACGCCTGCCAGAGTGGCCTAGATCCACAGCAGTGACAGCATCTGCACTCAGGCCTTATCACGAGAGTCCAGCTTTGGTCAGAGGGGCTGCAGACAGAAGTCATCAGACACATGACCTAAATAATCCTCTCCACTGTTCGGCAGAAGTGCCGCTTCTGGCCACGAGTGGAGCCCCGTGCTTTTATCTGGGCGTCAGTGTGGAGGAGCGCACAGCGGAGCGTTACGAAATCTGGAAGCTGTACCACCCACCAACAATCGGCACGAACATCATGTTTCTGAGGTAAACAACCGAAACACGAGGAGATAAACAATTCTCTTAGTGGTTTCCCTCATGTGTGGGCTGCGTAATGGCACTCACCCCACACCCCCAGCCCTGGGCAATGTTTGCACTGCAGTGTGCAGAGGACATTTAGCAAGCTCAGGAAACCACGGAAGAGGAGGAAACGTTGAGGTGCTTTCAGACTACCCAAACACCGTCTGTCACCAGCTCCATCTAAAGAGGCCTTTTCCTCACTTTGAAGATCAGAAAACAAACAGCATTGTTAATGGAGAGACGGAGACGCTGTCAAAGCAAAACGGCTACAGCGAGGCTGGCTGAGGAACAGGATGGAAAGCTGCCTCTGCCTCGGCCTCTGCTCACTGCGGTGTGTCTTCAAAAAGCCAGACACTGAGGACTAATCAGAAAACAGTTTTAGTCCGTTGTTAATAACAGGGACTGAGGAGGCATGAGGAGAATCGAAAGCCAGTCATACATATATCTTAACATTTTGCATGGAGATATGAGGTTTTATCTTCCAGTGACAATACCTGCCCTTCTGGAGATCCTTCAGAGTCCTTTTCAAGAACTGTCTCTCTCTTGACCAGAGGCATTGGATCATCAATGAAATTCATGTCACCTGTCAGGGGTCTTAATGTTATGTCATGCCACCTGCCAAACATTGTGTAGGTCCCCCAAGGTCGTGCCACCAAAACAGCTCTGATCCATCAAGGCATGGACTCCACAAGACCTCTGAAGGTGTCCTGTGGTATCTGGCACCAACATGTTAGCAGCAGGTCCTTTAAGCCCTGTCAATTCTGAGGTGGGGCCTCTGTGGATCACCATGACCCTGTCGCTGGTTCACCGGTTGTCCTTGGAGCACCTTTGGTAGGTCCTGACCACTGCATACCACAACCTCCCCCCAAGACCTGCCGGATGTTTTGGAGATGTTCTAACCCAGTTGTCTAGCCATCATAATTTGGCTCTTGTGAATGTGGCTCAGATTATTATGCTTGCCCATTTGTCCTGTTTTTAACACCAACTTCAAGTTGCTTCAAGAAGTGCCTGTTCACTTTCTGCCTAATATGTAGATCCTACCTCTTGACAGGAGCTATTGGAAGCAGACAATCAGCATTATTCACTTCACCTTCTTAGACCATAGCATTAAAACAACCTACCTAATATTGTGTAGACCCCCCTTGTGCCCCCAAAACAGCTCTGACCCATTGAGGCATGGACTCCTTAAGACCTCTGAAGGTATCTTTACCAAGAACGTAAGCAGCAGATCTTTTAGGTCCTGGAAGTTGCAAGGTGGGGCCTCCATGGATCGCATCAGTGAGTCTTGGGTGCCCATTAACCCTGGTTGTCCTGTTGACCGTCCCACATGTTCTGACCCAGTCAGTCGTCTAGCCATCACAGTTTTTAGTTATCGTCAAAGTGGCTCAGATCTTTACACTTGCCCACCTGTCTTCTTCAAGAACTGATTGCCCACTTGCTGCCTGGTCTGTCGACCCCACCCTTTGACAGGTGCCACTGAAACCAGATAATCAATGTTCTCCACCTCACAACTGTCAGTGGTTTTAATGTTAGGGCTGATTTTGATAGGTTTGGGTCTGGGTCTGACATTTTTCTGCTTGTTTTGGTGTTAATAAATGAAAAAATGAACACATGGCAACCATGTACAGATGTTTTCCTACCATACACCATGACTGTAAAAGTGTCTGCTGGTCTTAATGAGCTATGAGCGAGAAAAAAATAATTAAACAAAATGTTAAAATAGGCTTTTTGAGGTGTATGCACCACGGGGGGACAGGGGAAAGTAAATGTCTGATTTTCTGCTTTACTGAAGCAGTAATTGCTTGTTCAGTATTAGAAGACGGGTCATTAGTCAGTCACACCGGTGGGTCTCATAAATGTCTTAATCGAGTGTGCTGCAGTGCAGGTTTACTGCAGGTACACTGCTGACTTCATCCCTCATAGGAACAATGACTGATGTCTTTGGTGTCTTTTAGTTCTGTGTAATCTGTCTCCGTACCCCGAGCAGTCGAACCCTATCATTATGTACGAGGGTGCTCATTCCTCAAACATCTGCACTTCACTGCATGCCATTAGAGAGTTATTCTAAAGAGCAAAGATGAGTGTTCCTGCTGCCGAGCCCCCTTATTTTAACGAAGCGCAACCTAGGCGCATTATAGCGTGGATCACTTCGGCTTGTTTAGTGGAGAGAAAACAAATCGTGATTCATCAGGATTGGTTTGAAATGTGCTGAAACGGCTGGGTCATGTTTGAAGGGCCTTGCATTAATTGCTGCTTCGTTACATAACTGTTGCACAGCAGATGGCAAACAGTTTGCCATCTCGCCCAACTTTGTTATGCAATTCACTAACTGCTCGAATTCCACTGTGAGACAGTATGTGTGCACAGCTCCATTGCACTTAAAGGAGATTGTTATGTGGAGTTAAATAAATTAACTACATTTGGGGAGGAGGAACATGCCTGCACAGCCCCTCCTCCCAATCTAACCACATATACATTCCATCTGTACCATGTTCACGTGTTTACGACAAGTCAGAGCAACCACCACCACCCTGTCACCTCAGTTTTACCAGTTACCAGTTACCAATTTCACGATTAGCCATTGTAGTCAATGACACAGGCACTGGAAATGTATTAAAATCAACGTTTTAAGTCAACGCATCATTTTAATGTTTATTTAATGTTGATTTTTTGTAAATCGTCTGTTCTTGTAGCCGCTAAATGCTCTGAGACTTAAAGTGATTTTGTTCGTCTGCCTGCTGCCTCAGAATTTCCACTGTATAAGTGACTAACAGAGAATGCTAGAGCTAGAATCTGGGCTTTTCGTTGATGGATGTGCCAGTGTGTACTTTGGGCATGACTGGATATAAACCATAATGACTCTATTCGGTCATGTCATAAATACAGCAGATCACATACACTTTGATAAGGGGTATAAATACCCCACTGCACTAATAAGGGGTATAAATGCTACACTGCACTGATAAGGGGTATAAATACTCCTCTGGACTGATAAGGGGTATAAATAAGGGGTATAAATACCTCACTCCACCTATAAGGGGTATAAATACCCCACTCCACCTATAAGGGGTATAAGAAGGCCACTGCACTGATAAGGGGTATAAATACTACACTGCACTGATAAGAGGTATAAATACTCCTCTGCACTGATAAGGGGTATAAATACTCCTCTGCACTGATAAGGGGTATAAATAAGGGGTATACATACTCCTCTGCACTGATAAGGGGTATAAATAAGGGGTATACATACTCCTCTGCACTGATAAGGGGTTTAAATACTCCTCTGCACTGATAAGGGGTATAAATAAGAGGTATAAACACTCCTCTGCACTGAGAAGGGGTATAAATACTCCTCTGCACTGATAAGGGGTATAAATAAGGGGTATAAATACTCCTCTGCACTGATAAGGGGTATAAATACTCCTCTGCACTGATAAGGGGTATAAATACTCCTCTGCACTGATAAGGGGTATAAATAAGGGGTATAAATACTCCTCTGCACTGATAAGGGGTATAAATAAGGGTTATAAATGCTACACTGCACTGATAAGGGGTATAAATACTCCTCTGCACTGATAAGGGGTATACATACTACACTGCCCCAATAAGGGGTATAATTACTCCCTTGCACTGATAAGGGGTATAAATAAGGGGATTATAAGTACCCCACTGCACTGTTGACTTATATCCCGAAGGTCCTGTTTAAACATACAGTTTTTAACTTAATATGTAAACCTTTATTTACAGTTTTAGAATTTTATTAACAAAATAATCAACAGACTGGGAAATACACATTAGACGCAAACCATAAGACGCCTTCAGAGGTCTTGTGGAGTCCATGCTGATGAGCTTAGAGCTGTTTCAGTGGCACGAAGGAGACCTGCTCAAAATTAGGCAGATGGTTTTAATGATATGGCTGATTGGTGTCAATATGCAGTAAAATCAATGATTAAGACAATGTGAGGCTTACAGAAGCTGAACCAGAGCTCCTCCTCTGTTCTGATATCTCCTCATCACCATGGTGATATCTGCCGCTTTTTTCCGAACACACAGCAGGAGAGAGGAGGATGAGCACCATGCGGGTCATAGTGTGAGTGATTGTCTTCTCACCTTTGTCCTCATGGTCTATATATATCTATATGTGTGTGATTCCACCTCCATGTTGGAGAGCAGCTCCAGGGGTGACTCTGGTGATCTGATCTGAGGCTTCACTGCAGCTTTATGGAGACCTGCAACAGGTCAAGTCTGAAGTGCTGAACAGCGGCTGGTTTAATATTCAGAGAGGAAATTGATTAGTTTGTCCTTGGCAGAACGAAGAGTGATTTCTAAGTACAGCTTGAAAATAAAAACACTGGGAATTCAATCATCATCATAACGCTCACAAATGCAAGGCGGAGGGGGGTGTTGGGGGGCTGTTGGGAGATGAATAATATGATTAATTTGTTTGTTTGCAACCTTCCTGACAAACGAGAGACCTATCAGAGGCATCGGTTACTTTACCCTTGTGAACAAAAAAACCCCTTTGGCTCTTTAGGCAGTAATTGCTGCGATTAGGTTCAGTAATCAGGCAGAAGCTTTTGGTGTACATCTGAGCTCCTGGAGGAGGATTAATTACATCTCCGGTAATTTGCTCTGCTCAACGTCTGTGACAAAGCTGTCATCGTTCCCTTGGATCTCCTCAATACGTTCATTCCTCTGAACAGCCTGAGCTCTCATTAGCAAAGCTACAGTTAAAGCCCTCCCTCTGGTGCAAAGTGGGGTTTTAATAATTGAAGTCAATTATCAAGGGAGTTCGGCGAAAAAAGAAAGAATTTACCTGGCTCTGTCACAAATGTTCCTTCATATACTAATGAGGAACGCAGAGAGGTTTAGCATAGCATAGAGTGGTTGGAAAAAATGGAGGGTTCAGAAGACTGGGAAGGGTAATTCAATTCACTGTAAAACAAATTAGTACATTTTTCTTATTAAAAATTATTATTAGAATTTTTTCCCTTTTCCCCTCATTTTGCTTCTATCATTAACCCACCCACTCGTAGCTCTGCCAGCACTGGCAATGCTCTTGACACTAGGAGGGTAAGGACTTAATGCATGCCTATGTGATTGACAGATGACAACAGATAACACCACTACCTGCCAGTGAGCTACCACACCACTGGGAGACTGGGGTTCGATTCCCAGTCTGGGTGACTATGCTGTGCTACACCAATAAGAGTCCTTGGGCAAGACCCTAACACTATATTAGCCCACCTCTGTAATACGAGTAACCTTGCAAGTGGCTCTGGATAAGAGCCTCAGCTAAATGCTATAAATGTAAATGTCTCCTCAGATACATGCAAAGCCAGCTGCCACCATTAGGGGGCAGCCGACATGCTCTGACAAAAGCACCGGGTGCCCAGCTCCACCACACCAGCTAACAGATGCCTGTACCGTCCAACATTGCTTAAGAAAAATGATGAGTTGAGAGAGCGCCATCTACCCACCTGGAGAGAGCACACACAGCCAGTTGTGCTCTCTCTGATTCTGGTCACTGATGGCAAAGCGGCATGGCTTGGGATTCAAACTCCCCTATAGCCCCCTGTGCTATAGTGGTAGCGCAGTAGACAGCTGAGCCACTCGGACATAGGCCTACCTGAAATCCTCCGGCCATCATATCCTAAACCGACGGTGTCCCCGGTGTCCAGCAGCCATCAGAATCCAGGAACAGTGGAGAAGGGTCATGCTGTTTTGCAGAGCTGGCGTCAAACAACGAAGGCGTGCAGCCTGTAAACATTACCATGGTGATAGTCTGTACCAAAATGTGATGGTGGTCTACGGAGAGCTTTATTAGTCTCTTTTATTTACGCAAAAGTGGGGAAAAAACGCAATATTGCTAGGATTCAACAACCTTACCCTGTATTATTTGCACTGGCAGCCAGAAATCTGGCCCCCAGGCCCCCCTGTAGCTACGCCCCGGTATAATGAGCGATTGCACAAGAGTGGACCTTCTAGGCCGTCTCTCTGGGTACTGTGTTTGAAAAAATAGCCTGAAATCAAATACCAGGAGTTGTTGACAGTGAGCTTATGAGTGTCTGAGTCTACCGTCAGAGCTACTTCAGACCTTTCAACATGTGCATAATGAACCCTTGCAGTGCTTTTTCCTGTAGGATGGAGAAGGCTGCCATACACAGACAGACACACAATGGCGCCAGAACAAGGTTGAAGCGAGAAGGCCGCATACCGGAGCTTTCTCCTCCTGAAGCAGAGGAAACTCAGGCCATGACCGCTAACACTTCACCGTACTCTCTGAGAACACACACCTCAGAGAGGTCATTAACCTCTGAGTCCTCCATAAACCATTACTAAATATAGCTGATTTTCATTTTCGTCCTACCACGCAAACACATATTTCAGAATGAAACTGAGCAAATACACTGTATGTCCAAATGTTTGTGGACACCCCTTCTAATTAATGCATTGGGCTACTTTAAGTTGCACTCATTTCCAGAAGTACTGCCAGTAAAATAGGACCCTATAGAGCAGATAAACATGAACCTATCCTAACATAAATTAATGAGCAGGTGTCCAAATACTTTTGTCCAAATAGACCACATAGTCTTTCATGGCATCTTCTAAAATCTACAGTACTAGTAAAAATAGTTGATCCTGCTTTTGTTGGAGTAACTGTCTCTACTGTCCAGGGATGAAGGCTTTCTACTACTGTAGATTGTGGAAGAGCATTGCTGTGAGGATTTGATTGCATTCAGAAACAAGAGCGTAAGTGAGGTTAGAATGTTGAATGATCACCATCCCAATTATCATCCCCAACTCCACATCATCTATCCATCACTCCAGTTCTTCCACTGCTCCACAACTCAATGCTGGGGGGCTTTATACCCCTCTAGCCATGCCTGGCATTAGGCAGCATGGTGCCAATGGGTTTATGTTCATTTATCTGCTCCAGAGAGTCCTATTCTAATGGCAGTACTAGACAAGCTGTGCCTGACAGCTGTGAGTCCAACCTAAAGTGGCTGAATGCATTCATTAGAAATAGTGTCTACAAATATTTGGACATATAGTGTGTGTGTGTACATATAAGTAAGCTCTCTTTGCATGTAATTTAGTTGAATAAAAACAAATAGGTGGCTTCTTCAAATGACCGAACAACTGGTCATTAAGAAATCTTGGTCTGCATAAAAAAGGGAAGTGTGTGTGAGCACAGCTGCAGGGTTCTCCTTAATTTTCTAATGTATTTATTTATTTATTTATCTATTTATTTATTATGTTTTCCTTAAATGCTGCCAGATGATTCATCCTAATGAATGTGTGTCTCACTGGGGAGTTGAGGGGGGTCTCCTCCCTTGCCTAAGCTAAGCACTCACTCACAGCCTCCTGCTGATACACTTGCACCATCAAAATACGAGCATTACAGCTCAACATGCTGAGATCAGCTCAGCAGAAACAAAGAGAAATCACAAAAGCTTTCAGCTGTAATTTTGGAAGATACAGACACAGTCCACATACTGCAGTCCATCACTCTTGAGCCAAAAAGCAAAGAGTGAAATTACCACTTTTAGCTCTAACAGGAATCAAAGCAATCACATCTCATGCTTTCGACCAATAGCAAACCACTCTACTACAATCAGCTGTAGATCTGGCCCAGAACATTATTTCTGTATTGGGTCCTGATTGTTTTAACTAAAAGAAAATTAAAACGCCAGGACATAATTACTTTATATATAAGACCTAAACCTAATGCTCCCTCTAATACTAACCTTAATCCTAAACCTAACACTCATTCTAAACCCAACCTTAACCTGAGACCTAAACCCTCACACTCACTTTAACCTTCACTATTAACTTAACACTGATTCTAAACTTAACTTTAACCTGAGACCTAAACCTAACACTCATTCTAGACCTAACCTTAACCTCAGACTTAAACCTTACACTCATTCTAAACCCAACCTTAACCTGAGACCTAAACCCTCACACTCACTTTAACCTTCATTATTAACTTAACACTGATTCTAAACTTAACTTTAACCTGAGACCTAAACCTAACACTCATTCTAGACCTAACCTTAACCTCAGACTTAAACCTAACACTCATTCTAAACCTAACCTTAACCTCAGACTTAAACCTTACACTCATTCTAAACCCAACCTTAACCTGAGACCTAAACCCTCACACTCACTTTAACCTTCATTATTAACTTAACACTGATTCTAAACTTAACTTTAACCTGAGACCTAAACCCTCACACTCACTTTAACCTTCATTATTAACTTAACACTGATTCTAAACTTAACTTTAACCTGAGACCTAAACCTAACACTCATTCTAGACCTAACCTTAACCTCAGACTTAAACCTTACACTCATTCTAGACCTAACCTTAACCTCAGACTTAAACCTTACACTCATTCTAGACCTAACCTTAACCTGAGACCTAAACCTTACTCACTCTAACCCTAAACTAAACCTCAGTCCAAAACCTAATAGCCACTATAGCCATAATGTTAACCCAAGACCTAAATTTAACACCTATTCTAAACTTAATCCTAACCTAACACTTAAACCTACAACACTTTCTAACCCTAACCTTAACCTGAGACCTAAACCTAACTCACTCTAACCACAACCTGAATCCAATACCTAAACTTAACACTCAATCTAACTCTAACCTTAACCTGAGAACATAATCTTTAGCCTAAACCCCTCACTTACTCTAACACTACCCTTAACATGAGACCTAAACCTTCACGCTCACTCCAACCTTAGCCCAATGACAAAACTTATTCTAAACTTAACCTTCACCCTTCACCTAAACCTAACACTCTCTCTAAGCCTAACCTTAACCCCAGACCATAGCCTAAATCTAACATTCACTTTAGCCCTAACATTAACCCAACACTTAAACCTAAACCTAACACTAACTCTAACTCTACCCTTAACCTGAGACCTAAAACATCACCCAACCTTAATCCAAGATCTAAACTAAACTCACTCTAACCCCAACCTGAACCCTAACCTTATCTTAAGACCTTAGCCTAAACCTAACATTCACTTAAGCCCTAAACTTAACACAATGTCTAAACCTAACACTCACTCTAACCCTAAACTTAACACAATGGCTAAACCTAACACACTATCCTAAACTTAACTTTAACCTAACTCTTAAACCTAAGACACTCTCCAAACTTAACCTTAACCTGAGACCTAAACCTAACTCACTCTAACCCTAAACTAAACCTCAATCCAAAACCTAATAGCCACTATAGCCATAACCTTAACCCAAGACCTAAATTTAACACATATTCTAAACTTAATCCTAACCTAACACTTAAACTTAAGACGCTCTCTAACCCTAACTTTAACCTGAGACCTAAACCATCACCCAACCTTAATCCAAGATCTAAACTAAACTAAGCTAACTAAACTCACTCTAACCCCAACCTGAACCCTAACCTTATCTTAAGACCTTAGTCCAAACCTAACACTCACTCTAACCCTAAACTTAACACATGGCTAAACCTAACACACTATCCTAAACTTAACTTTAACCTAACTCTTAAACCTAAGACACTCTCCAAACTTAACCTTAACCTGAGACCTAAACCTAACTCACTCTAACCCTAAACTAAACCTCAATCCAAAACCTAATAGCCACTATAGCCATAACCTTAACCCAAGACCTAAATTTAACACATATTCTAAACTTAATCCTAACCTAACACTTAAACTTAAGACGCTCTCTAACCCTAACTTTAACCTGAGCCCTAAACCATCACCCAACCTTAATCCAAGATCTAAACTAAACTAAACTAACTAAACTCACTCTAACCCCAACCTGAACCCTAACCTTATCTTAAGACCTTAGTCCAAACCTAACACTCACTCTAACCCTAAACTTAACACATGGCTAAACCTAACACACTATCCTAAACTTAACTTTAACCTAACTCTTAAACCTAAGACACTCTCCAAACTTAACCTTAACCTGAGACCTAAACCATCACCCAACCATAATCCAAGATCTAAACTAAACTCACTCTAACCCCAACCTGAACCTTAACCTTATCTTAAGACCTTAGCCTAAACCTAACATTCACTTAAGCCCTAAACTTAACACAAAACCTAAACCTAACACTTATTCATTATCATCATCATCATCATCATCATCATATCTATGCTAAACAGTATTTTCATGTTTCAGCTTTACAGTAAATGTAAATGGTTCTTTAGCCCCCCACCCCCCCCCCCCCGGTCAATCCTCCCTGTCATTCTTCCTGATAGCAACTGTTCTCATATGTAAAATAAACAGTTGGTTCTATTTTGGTCATGCAGTGAGTGATGGGTTGGTGAGGGGCTGGTATGCTTGCAATTGGCAGGAAATCAAAGCTAATGTAAGTTTGCTTAAACCACCAACACTGAAATTGAGGTCATGTTTACTTGTCTTACTAACACTGAGAGAGCCTTTGCTCATGCTTCCCTTAAGACAAAAGCACTGCACCAGCAAGCCTCTAGTTTACAACACACACTGACTGCTGGGACAAATGCACATCAGAACCTCCTAGTGCATCTTACAGATCCCAGTTAAACCCTGTACATCCTGGGTGAATGACTCAGTTAATAATTCTAAAGGGAAAACAATTGTAAAGCCATCTAGCGTTCAGTATCTTGTGGAGTCCCATTCTATTTTAGGGCATGTGAAACTGTTGTGAATTCCGATGTAATGAAGTGTGGGCTGCATTAAGAATTTAAAAGGTATAAGTGTGGAAAGCAAAAGGAGATGTCTCAGGTCATATCTATCTACACATCAACCAGAAGAGGGCAAAAGCATCCAGCTGCTTGAAGCACCAATATTTTTGTATAAATTTAGCAGAAACATCTCAGCTAAAAATGCACTGATAGCAGATTTCCAAGACTACATTCACCCAGCAGGTAAAAGTCTGATCTTTTTATTTCTAGAACCAAAGGTTGATGGGAGAGGTCATTCGAGAATGGCTACAATGGTTGGGGCTGACAGAAACCCAGCCAGCAATGTCATGTGGTGGAACATGGGCTAGGTGGGCTTCATGAGGGCTTGGGCTTGAGTGGGTTTGTACATGCGTTTTTACTGGGACCCAGTTGGGCTTTCCAATTGGACCCCATTGTTACAGTCCACCTTGGGTCCCACCAAGGCCCCATTTGAAGTCTACAACCCAGATAGTACCCATGTTTAACCGCTCCTGGTCCCATTGTTGACCCTGGTGGGCATCCATATGTTGGGCCAACGTGGAACCTGAGGACAAACCTTTCTGGTTGCCAGGTGGGCTACCCATACAGGCTCCACATGGACATGTTAGCTGGAAAGGCTACAGTAACTCCTCTGTAAGCACTCTGTAATCAACTGTGGTGAGCAGAAAAGCATCTCTGAATGTAGAACATGTCCAATCTTGAGGCAGATGGGCTACAACAGTAGAAGACCACATCAGGTTCTACCTTTGGTAGCTGGGAACTGAAGGCTGAGAAGGAACCTGGACAATTGAAGACTGGAAAAACATCTTAACATCTTTAACTCTCTAAATCTCTCTTTTTACCTTCTCAGAGTAAATAGCCACCCAGCTTGACCTGCTGGGAGATTGCCCGCTGAGGTCCCCTCTACCTGCGTCAGACCAGCTGCCACTTACCAGTCCGACCATCAGGCCCTGCACCCACCACCACCCATACCAGACCAGCGGCACACCCTCCTACCACTGCTACCTGTTTAATGACCATGTTAAAACCTAAATGGACTCTTAACTATCTGCCACTATTAATATCACCACTATTAACTATCTGCTGTATCTGGTTTGATAATTAATAAATAGTTCTGATCAGAGGAGGATGGGTCGGGTCCCCCTTGTGAGTCTTGGTTCCTCCTAAGGTTTCTTCCTCCAGCTCTGAGGGAGGTTCTCCTTGCCACTGTTGCCGTTGGCTGCTCACTGGGGGTCTTTGATCCTTCATGTCTTTTTACGTTATTTCCTTTTGTCTCTGTCTTTTACTAATTACTAATTATATAAAGCTTCTTTGTGACAACAACAGTTGTAAAAAGCTATACAAATTAATTTGACTTGACTTGTGAAATCCAGGAATTGAGGCTGTTTTGAGAGAAAAGAGAGGCCCTGTCCAGTAGTGGTACAGTTTCCTAATAAAGTGCTTGGCGTGTGTGTGTTCCGTGACCAATTATAAGTAGGAAATGTGTAAAATGTCAAGGAAAGTACCATTTTTGTTGCGCACATGGAACATGCAGACCAGTTACTATGATTAGAGATTGCGACTAAGTTAAGGAAGATCAGAAAGACTTAGACGTGGCCATGGTGACATGAGCTCATTAGAGCCCCTTTGAGATACGTACATTCGTCATTGCTGTTGTCTTTCTGAGGAACCGGGAGGCTTGAGTTTACAAAAAGACTCCCCACTTCTCATTTATTAGTCAAAACCAATTAGCTGTCTGTCAGGCCAAGCTGTGTTAATTTGTTTAATTGGGGTTATGTGAGCAAGGTAGGCCAGCACTCACACTCACAGAGTGAGAGAGTGAATGAGGTAAGTGAAGGACATCGTGGAGGGTATATTTTGACTAGATTTAATGAGAGTTTTCCAGTAAGAACTCTCTGTTCTCTTGGTATCTGCACTTCACTGCAGCCCAGAATCAAATGAAATTAAGCAAGTGTTGAGCTTGAAATGTCATTTATGTGACTAAAATGTGGGCAAATTTTACAATGGATTATTTCCATCATAAACTGGATTGATGTCTAATGGATTATGGATGTTGCTCTCTTGGTTAGATTAGAATAAATGATGACCTGCATACTCTTTTTTTGGTCCACAATCAATGGTGACCACCATAGACTTGGTTCATGTACAATGGGGGATATCTTTAATGTCCTGGACTGGTGTACAGCTGTAAACATCATAGAAGGCGTTAAACTACAGTGGACAATGACCAACAAAGAAGATGTTACAATGGAGGAAGTCCACTGTACACTGGGTTGATGTGCAACGGATAATGATGACTGTACATTGTACCCGTGAGGTTCAATGGATGATGGCAATTATAAACTGGTGTGGCGATGAGGAGGCGAGTAGAAGGGGCCAGCCCCTCAACTGGACTTAGAGACTGCCCCTAACGCAACACCTGGAGCTCTCCAGGAGGTATTTTGTTGACCCGTACGGAAAGGAAGAGAAATGCTGGAATGACGTCTGAGCTAGGCACTATGCCTGGGCTGACACACAGGGGTCAGCATGCAGGGCCTGGAAGCCCCGTTGATGTACAATGGATGATGTTCACCATAGTCTTGGTGTATTTAGAATAGATAATGGTCATCATAAACTGGGTTCATGTACAATGAATGATGATGACTCTACACTGGATGGATGCACAATGGATGATGTCCACTGTGCACTGGGCTTATATGCTTATAATGGATGATGGTCATCATAAACTGGATTGATGTAAAATAGATGATGACCACCATACCCTGGGTTGATGTACAATTTATAATGGTCACCATACACTGGGTTGATGTGCAATGGATGATGATGACTCTACACTGGGTTGATGTTCGATGGATTAAGACCACTGTACACTTTATTGATGTACGATGGATGATGACGACTGTACATTTGGTAGATGTACAGTGGATGATAACTGCCATAAACTGGGTTAATATACAATGAATGCTGGCGGCTCTACACTAGGCTTATGTACAATGGATGATGGTCATCATAAACTGGGTTGATGTACAATAGATGATGGTCACCATATGCTGGGTAAATGTGCAATGGATGATGGTCATCATAAACTGGGTTGATGTACAATAGATGATGGTCACCATATGCTGGGTAAATGTGCAATGGATGATGGTCATCATAAACTGGGTTGATGTAAAATGGATGATGATGACTGTACATTTGGTAGATGTACAGTGGATGATGACCGCCATACACTGGGTTGACGTTCAATGGATGATGGTCATCATAAACGGGGTTGATGTAAAATGGATGATGATGACTGTACATTTGGTAGATGTACAGTGGATGATGACCGCCATACACTGGGTTGACGTTCAATGGATGATGGTCACCATACACTGGGTTGACGTGCAATGGATGATGGTCATCATAAACTGGGTTGATGTAAAATGGATGATGATGACTATACATTTGGTAGATGTACAGTGGATGATGACCGCCATACACTGGGTTGACGTTCAATGGATGATGGTCACCATACACTGGGTTGACGTGCAATGGATGATGGTCATCATAAACGGGGTTAATGTAAAATAGATGATGGTCACCATACACTGAGTTAATGTACAGTGGATGATGACGACTGTACATTTGATAGATGTACAATGTATAATGACCACCATACAATGGATTGGTGTGCAATCGGTGTGTAGGCCTATACAACATCTGGTACTATCTTAAGCCTGTCCTAATCCCAACACACACATACACACACACATATACACAAACATACACATCTGACTATACTTGTACCCAACAGGCACAGGCATTATTCATCCCTGCACACTCCGACACTACACTACCAAACCATGTTTACACAGATCCTCAATATGCAAATACTTCTATGATTTCTTTTTTAGATTTTTAAAAAGCAGGAACATCTTTACCCAGCAGAGTTGCTGTAGTCCCATGGTTTCATATCCGCCAATTTTGTTCTGAGCTGTGCAAACTCTTAGACCCTCCAAATTAAAGCATGACTCATGCTTTCCCTTGCATTGGTTTAAAATAGTGGCTCGACACGGCAGCAGCAGCTATATCGAACATCTGAGGGGCTTTATATAATCTGATGATTGGAACAGATACACAAGGTGCGCTCAGAGTGTTTCAAAGGGGGAAAAAAACTCTGCAGGGCTTCCCTCCACTTGAGCCTATATTAATGATGCTGCTGAAAGCTGGTATATTTAGGCATCATTAGTTTTCCTATCAGCAGCTTTTTATTTTTGTGAATCTGCAGGTTTCTGAGTAATATTTCATGTTGTGCTGGTTAAACAGTAAAGCAATAAATTCATAAATTCATAAATTATATTATAGAAACCATTTGTATTTAACCTCTTACTGCAGTAAGGCTTATTACACACCAATGTGTATTATTTAGAAACTACAGAGACAATGGTTAATTGCCATCATGATCTGGGTTGATGTATGACGGATGATGACCTCTGTACAATATATGATGTCCAGCATTACTGGGTTTATGTACAATGGACAGTGCCCACCAAACACTAGGCAGATGTACAATAGATAGTGTCCACTGCAGACTGGCTTGATGTACAACGGATGAAGGCCATAATGAACTGAAGTCATGAGCATCCATTGTTGTTCACGTGTCTATAAGAAGTCTGCGGAACCCTCCACCACCCTGTCACCTCCAGTTTAACCCTGTCATCTATCATTTCTGGCTCCACACGTCAGAGGGAGGACTTGGCTTCTTAACACTAGGCAAAAAAGCCACCAGAACTCAGGCCCAAACCTCCCGCTCCATTGTTTAATGGACTATGAGGTGGATAGATTCTCAAGTTTCACACAAACAGATCTACAAATTACAACGAGGGAAACTCTGGCCTTCAAAATTTTACACTGGCATGCCGCTTTGCTGCTGTGTGTTCACAAAAGTGAGGTGACTCACGCCTCAATTAGTGGGGGGGTCAAGCTTGCTGGCACTGGCTCCCCCCCAGCCCCCACAGAACTGCCACTACTACAACAAACCATTTCAAACCATTTCAAACCTGTCCTTTGTTGGGTCTCACCCTAGCCCCGCCTGTCCGTCAGTGTTCCCACATGTGCCTCCTCACTAGCCACACCCCCTTGTTAGTCCTAGGTGATCATGTCGGTTATATGGTCTGTTGATTTGGTCTGTTTGTTTGGTTCCTGTAAGGCTTGATTTGGGCTTGATGCTGGCCTACAAAGCCCAGAACAGACCAGCTCCTCTGTACCTGATGGCGATGGTCAAAAGCTGATCCGCACCAAGAGCCCTTCCAGCTTCAAGTACGGCTCGGCTCGACCCGCCATCCCTCAAAATCCACGGAAGACGAGCGTCCAGACTTTTTACTGTCCTGCACCGAAGTGGTGGAACGAACTTTCCCTGGGTGTCCGAACAGCAGAGTCCAACGCTCGCTGTCTTCAAACCCAGACTGAAGACCCACCTCTTCTGAGAGTACGAATAGCAGAGTGGTCTCCTTACTGACTTGTGTTTAGTAGAGTCTAAGATTAGAGGATCTTTGAATTATTAGTCTATTTAGACTAGCTGAGGTTTTTCTTGGGTAAATAGTGAAGCACTTTTGTAAGTTGCTCTGGAGAAGAGCGTCTGCTAAACGCCTTAAATGTAAATGTAAGTTTGGTAATCTTAGTGCTTGTTTGGTTCATTATGTTTGCTTAATCTGTTTGTTCTGTTTCTGTTTGCTTCCTGGGTTAGTCTCAGTACTTGGTTGGTTGGTTTGCCTGGTTCTGCTTTTGTTTGATTCTTTTGTTAGTCCCCAGGTTGTGTTCCCTTTAAGTCTGTCTGTCCTGTTTTGTTTTCTTTTTATAAATATCCTAAATAAATCATCCGCCTCCAAGCTCCACAAAACCGTGCCAAAACCAACCTCCTTTTCTGAATTGCTTATATTGTCGCTGTCCAATAAAAATTTCCAAAATTGTGAAATGTCCTTAACTTTGAATGGAAGTCAATGTGAAATACGAGTTTATTACAAGTAATTTAGAGCATTTTTGTTGGTCCATTCATCCAGAATTATTCACACAGTGTACAGAAGCAGCTACAGGATTCAAACTGACAAAAATGAATATACACAGTTTTTACCAGACAGCAGCAATATACAGGGTAAGCAAATTTATTCTACAGATATTTTGACAAAAAAGCATCGAAATTCCCATTTCTAGTTGGAATAGTTTGCAAAACTGTCATTCTAACATAGATTTTGATAGATTTGCGTAAATATATTTGTTCAAATGTCTTCAACGGATTCGAACAATACAAGAAAAAGTAGGAAATTGCATTTAAATTATTGAACAGTCTCAGTCTATACAGTATGTTTACATGTATCTGATTTTAAAAATAATAATGACCTCCAGAAAAGGGGAATTTGCAAACAGGTAGAGAATAATGATAGGGAAGCTCTTTTTAACAGAGCCATCCATCATGCTGGGAATGCAGTCAGCAGTTTAACGGTGTCCAATTGATTTGAAATAGCTTAGTAATGGCTTATTTACATCATAGATTTACTCTCCCTCCCTTTTACTCTCATATAGAAACGCAGCATATTTTTGTGGACACAGAGAGTTCTTGGAATCGGAATCACAATTTACTGCTGCCATCTACAGAACAGACCTGAATCATATGTGGAAAGAATGCAGTCTAGTCCGTCTCCCAGTACATTTACAGTAATAAAGCCTTCATGCCCACACACAGTGGAAACTCCTCATTCTCTCCATGCATATCTTTGTTATTTCTCTATTTCTCAAAAACCATAACTTATTCCCTGGAGCCAAAACGGCTGCTCAGGATGTATTGCTGAGTCTGGGAAAATGACCTTTGTGGGGAAGTAGTCCACTTGTGAGCATGTCAACTTAAAGCCGGGCTTTAGCTTTATGGCAGCCCAGGGCCGAGTCTGAACTCACAGTGGGTTGGTGTTGGTAGCGGACAGCTTAAAAGACCTTCAAATCCTACCGCAATCGAGAGCGCGAGCTGGTGTCACATGGAAGTAGCTCTTTCCTGTGTACTCTGCAGCCACGAGGTGGAATGAGCAGACTCTACACTACATAATCAGGTCATTACATAAGCCTGTCCCAAGCACTGGAGGAGCCTGAGCGCTAGTTCTGGGGGAATCCCTGCAATGCAGAGGAAATCAGAAACAGGGCAATGATCAGAGGCAGCTTCTATTAATACATGAGGTTTATTTCATCACACAAAAGATAAAAAAAAACCTCTACAGATGGACAATTCATATGAGGACAGTACAAATTCCATCCTAATGTCATTTGTCGTATTTATCCTATAGAGTTTTGAGCCTAGACTATTCATTTCTTCCACAATTCAGATGAGAAGTACTCATTTGGGGTCAGTGGTGGTTCAGCGGTTAGAGAACTGGGCTATTGTGGGTTCGATACCTGGGCTCGGCAAGCTGCCACTGTTGGGCCCTTGAGCAAGACCCTTCACCCTCTCAGCAATGGCTGCCCACAGCTTCGGGCACGTATGCTCACTGTCCACTGTGTGTGTTTCACTGGTGTGTATGTGTGTGTTCACTGCACGGATGGGCTAAAACTGTGTCACAAAATGTAAAAAACTGTGAATATGGATGGTTGTCTTGTCTTTCTGGATCTTTGAAAGGCACAAAACATGCCCCAAACATGTCTAAAAGACTGATTCCTATTAACTGGCAGGCGGCTGAAAGACAGTTTCCACATAATTTAAATGAGTAAACTTAAATAAGGTGCTACAGAATTCATTTATTTAGTCATGTGATGTATAAATGATACATTTGTGACTGTTTGCAGTGAAAAATGCAGTTTTATAAGCCTACTTTACCACCCTGTTACTAACATTTACATTTAAGGCATTTAGCAGACGCTCTTATCCAGAGCGACTTACAAAGTGCTTTGCTATTTACCCAAGAAAAACCTTAGCTAGTTAGAATAGACTAATAATTCAAAAGATTCCTCTAAGCTTAGACATGACTAAACACAATACAATAAGGCGACCATAGAACTATTCGTCCAAGTACTCTCTGAAGAGGTGGGTCTTCAGTCTGCGTTTGAAGACAGCGAGCGACTCGGCCGTTCGGACACCCAGGGGAAGCTCGTTCCACCACTTCGGTGCCAGGACAGAAAAAAGCCTGGACGCTCGTCTTCCGTGGATTTTGAGGGATGGCGTGTCGAGCCGAGCCGTACTTGAAGCTGGAAGGGCTCTTGGTGCAGATCGGATTTTGACCATTGCCATCAAGTACGGAGGGGCTGGTCCAGTCTTGGCTTTGTAGGCCAGCGTCAGGGTTTTGAATCTGATGCGGGCAGCTACCTTACTTCACCTCAGAGTGAAATACACTCATTTTCTGAGCTCTAACATGAGCTCTAATCTGATTGGCTGGTTTACGGCACCGTGAGGGCTCACAGGAGCATAACCTAGCCTGGTTATAGCACTGCAATAAAAACACTGTAATCATTGTTTTTTGTCTGACCAGATTGTGTTGCTGTCCTCTCTGTGCAGTGATGGATGAAGAGATGACCTGATCGGCTAAGGTTTAGCTCTCAGCTGATGCCCATAGCATTTTCAATTTTTGGCCCCATCCCATGGCTGGGCTTTCCTAAATGTCTCTTTCCTGCCCTGGCACAAGCAGGGCTTTTCTGGAGGGGTGTCTTTTTACTACCCTTCTGAGGACACTGGCACAGACAAAGCCTCGGTCAGGACAGCTAGCAGAGGTCTGGTGGTGTCTCGGAGTGTCTCGGAAGACTGACTAAAAGTATCAACAAAGTAGGAGACATATCTTTACTTGTTGAAGTGGATTATGCAAATTTTGGGTGTAAATACAACAAATGGAGACTGTGATGTAACAGTTTTGTGGTTTTGGGATTGGCCATTGGCAATTGGTTTTCCAGCTCTGTTTTATTATTTAACTAAACTCAGATAAATGCAGTTTAACATTATAGGGCTGCTTTAAAAGGTAAGAATTAGTTTTGTACTGTTCTGTTCTAAACTAATATTATATGTAATTATTATGTAATTACAATCTTACATTTACATTTACATTTATGGCATTTATCAGATGCTCTTATCCAGAGCGACATACAAGGTTATTCATATCACAGAGGAGGGCCAATGTAGTGTTAGGAGTCTCGCCCAAGGACTCTTATTGGTGTAGCACAGCATAGTCACCCAGACCGGGAATCGAACCCTGGTCTCCCACATGGTGTGGTAACTCAGTGGCAGGTAGTTGCGCCACACCAACCACTTAATCTTAATTACATAAAAGTAATTGCACTGATTTGTATTCTGTATCAGCCGCTTCCTGACACTTTTTTCCATATGTTTCTATATTAGAAACATTTTTCTTTATTTAAATGTTCAAAAGACAAATGTGCTCTTGATTAAAAGTCTATAATCCACATTTCCAGCTCAATTTCTCTGCTGTTTCAGTGAGAAGTTTAATTTTAGAGCGATTACAACATGCTTCTAGACGTCTAAGGTTTAAACAGCCATCTGTTAAGTGTGCTTTATGGGCTTGCCGGAAGTGAAGCAGCTTTAAGGCAGGTTCTTAAAATGCTTATGACACAGGGTCACAGAAAAGTTAAACCAATAACACCCCTCCACTCTGACTCCACAGACTTTAAACACTGGAATGGCTGTACATCATTCCCAGCCCTACTTGGTGAGACATGGGAACTTCCCATGCCTTTAATATGGTAAAGTCCAACTTGCACAAGGGCCTGACTGTGTGTTAATACACCTCCCACACTTAGCGTAAGATGAACAACACAAGAAGGGATTTTTGTTTTGGTCAGGGCTCAGAAAAGGAATTGCAAAATCAATTGTTTCGGTCTGAGCAGAAAGTATACCCCAGCACAGCAAAAGCAGTTCATTCTGTTGTTTTTATTTAGGCTGTTTGTGGCCCTAATATAATGAGGTGTGGAAAGCCAGTAGGCTGGTTTTCTGGTTGTTTGTAGTGTAGTGGATAACACCACTGTTTTTTGGGGGGGGGGTTGATCCCCTGGTCGGGCAAGCACACCACATTACACCAATAAGAGTCATTGGGCAAGACTCCTAAATCCTATTTAACACTAGACGCACCACTAATCAATACACTACTACATTAATCTGTGTATATTAATCAGGTTTCACACTTGTCAGCAGTACAATGCAGGTCAATTGCAAAAAAATGGATTTTAGGTGTATTTTTGAAAGAGTACAAAATGCAATATTTGCAGTATCATATTTTTCACTTATTGAAAGTAAAGATGTATTTTTCCTGCTCCTGTAAAGTTGGCAATTGACATTATATATCTTGATTAACATAGCTTAGAAGGTGCCTCAGTAAAGGAAAGACCAGTCCGAGTTGGGATGCAGCATCATACGTCATATTTTACAGCTTTAATATAAAATATACTAAATATAAATAAATAAATAAATAAATTATATATATGTGTGTGTGTGTGTGTGTGTATGTGTGTTTGTGTGTGTGTGTGTGTGTGTTAAAGCTGTAAAAATTCATGATATATATAGTGTGAAATTGACTTTAGGAGACTGCCACAGGAGGGTGTTGTTATTCACTACACTACGATTAACTTTTTTGAGTTTAAGTCAAAGTTTGACTTACTTTAACACAATATAATGCCAACTACAGGAGCAGGAAACTCTTAACTTTCAATGGAAGTCAATGTAAAAAGATTTGATTCCATCTCATTTTTGGAGCATTTCTATTGGTCCATTGATCATGAATTTTAAACACAATGTAAAAAAACAACTACCAGAGTTACATTATGTCCAAAATGAAAATCTGCATCATCATTAGAATCAGCTACAGTGAAAAGGTAATGTCAAAGTTGGCCTTTATTTCTTCTTGATTAACATGGCTTAACTTTACACAGCCCCTCTGTACGTTGATGGCAATGGTCAAAAGACGATAGAGAATTATGGTCACCTTATTGACTTGTGTTTAGTAGTGTCTAAGATATAAGGTGCCTCAGTAAAGGAAAGACTTGTGTGAGTTGGGATGCAGCCAAAGTAACCTCACATTTTACAGCTATATATATAAGCTGAATGCATATGTACCCTAACTCAGTGACACAAAGATTGAATTATCCTCCATTTGTAGGGGATGTATAATGAACCCTAACCAAGCACCATCTGGAAGGTCATGTTGGCATGTATCCCAACACCAGGACAAACAGCTGCAGTGCATTTCGTGCCTCAGCCAAATGAACATAATACCACATTCCATCAGAGCAGGAACAACAGAGAGAATGCGGCCCTGGTGCTTCAGCCAGTGTGTGTATATGTGTGTGTGTTCGGAGTTGGGTTTAGTATGTCAATCAGCCAGAACCATCAGTATGTTGGACTCACGAGGAACGGGTCATGAATCAGTTAGGGCTGCTTTGATCTTCTCAGCAGGCATCGCTCATTTCTTGCTGTCTGTGTCGCAGATGCTCTTCCTTCTGGTCAAAACGGCTTTTGAATTTCTCCATTAGAGCAGCGTAGTCAAGAAAAAGACAAATGAAATAAGCAAACTCCTGCTCATGTTCCAGTACAGGCCTCTGATGTCGGAGGCCCTTAACGACGTGCCTTTTCTGCTTAAACAAAACCCATTTCTGTGTATTGTTACTCTGGGAAGTACGCTGAACTGTAAAAGACCACAGAGGCCTTCCAGATGAGCTTAATTACAGGCATGGATAATGCTGTTTTTTAAAGGGCACATCACAAAAACCAAAAGAGCTTGATTTAGTAGGTAAAACAGAGCAGGGAGAACAGTAGTGCTGGATTCTGGGCCCCATTGCCCTCCTTACCCAGGTGTTTGAATCTAGACCTTGATTGGTTATGTAGTGTCACACCAACGACAGGGTTACAAAGTCCAGGACAATACAGTTTTGAAAGCTTCTGGTTGAGTAATGGCAAAGTCTTTCCAGCTTCTAATACGGCTCGGCTCGACCCGCCATCCTTTAAGATTTACGGAAGACGAGCGTCCAGACTTTTCTCTGTCCTGCACCGAAGTGGTGGAACGAGCTTCCCCTGGGTGTCTGAACAGCAGAGTCCAACACTTGCTGTCTTCAAACCCAGACTGAAGACCCTCCTCTTCTGAGAGGACTTGGGCAAAGTGTAGTGTAGAGTATTATGGTCTCCATATTGACTTGTGTTTAATACAGTCTAAGATTAGAGGAGCTTTGAATTTTTAGTCTATTCAAACTAGCTGAGGTTCTTCTTGAGTAAATAGTGAAGCACTTTTGTAAGTCACTCTAGATACGAGCGTCTGCTAAATGCTGTAAATGTAAATGTTAGGTAACAGGGTGATACTTAAGCTCAAATGAGTTGACTTAGTAAACCTGGTGGTTTTAAGCTAAACCTTTAACTGAGCAGCTTAACATTGCAGTTTATAACGTGGTATGGCTTACTTTGGTACCTATAAGCTCATACATGTATCTATTTTGAGTAAATGTAAAATACATACATTCATACAATACATAGTGACATCAGCCAACCCAAAAACATTAGTGAATGAGCCGCAGCTGAAAGACATGGAAACATGAAGATGTTTATTCTGTTTATTTATTTCTTCAACTTATGTTTCCTGTCTATTGACACCCTCGAACATTTCTATGTCTGAGAAAGTGGGGGCAGTGTGATTCCACAGCTCTAGACCGGCCCTACAGTCTAACTGCTGAGCATTAACATGTATTTCATGGAAGGAAAATATGATATTTAGTTGCCTATAAGTATAGAGGCAATCAAATTCTCACGGCAATGTTCCAACATCTATTGTAAAGCCTTCCTAGAAGAGTAGAAGTACAGCAAAGGAGGTCAAACTTCAGGAGAAATGTTGGGTGAGCAGCAAAGCTCCTCTCGCACTCCTGAAGAACAAGGCATGGCTCTATCATTCCAGGACTGGCAGTGTGGAACACAGCATGAACAACTGTGGGTCACAGGAGACCAAGAAATCAATCATTTGCTGTGATTATCATCTAGTGATACCGAAGATCTGCTCAGGGGCAGTATTTTTAGAGGCGATGTTGTGCAAGGTTGTAACACTGTAGCCCTGGACCAAATAGTGCAGGCAACCCCCCGAGCTGCAGGATCCTGCAAAGTGATCTCCTGCCAAACATTGTGCCAAGGGGAGCTACAGTATATCCAGCAGGTCGGTCACTGGCATGGAAAAAATAGGAAGTGGGCTGACATCTGAGACCTCGCTCTCTGGTGTGTCCATCCCGTTTAAAGTGAAGACTATTTGAGCTCTTCCAAGCATGATGATTCTATTTAGGGCCCTGCAAAGTTCTGGATGCATTGTAGAGATGTTGTAACTTTTACGGGACGGACCCCCACCAAGTCTGTGGTTCTCAAAACGTAGCTTTAATAGTATTTGCACTCGTCTTAAGGGGTTCTTTAGTAAAGTTGATGGTTATATATAAGATGTATTTATATATTTTACACACTTAAATGATGCCATGAATACAATTTGAAGGCTTAAGCAGTTCTTTGCTGGTTAATTTTGCTGGTAGAGCGTCTTGTAGATGGTCTTTTGCAATAGTGGAACCCTTTATAGTACTAAATGTTCCTTTAAAGAACCATTTTCAGTATTTTATAGAACCACATTTTTTGGATTTGGTTTTCCTTCCTCAAACTGGGTCAGAACTCACACCTGTCACACTCCAGCCAGCAGCAGCAATCTGTGTAATGAGTAAGCAATCTGCCTGGTTTTACTAGGCCAGAACCTCCGTCTGCAGCATTAGGTTCCATCAGTTGGCCAAACACTACTTTGCCAGTTTGACCCATGCCTGCAGCTTATGATGATACTAAGAGAACTCAAACGAGGATAGGGGGGTACTCAGGGGCTTCGAGCTGGAGTTTAGGTAGCTTCTGTTTTTTGCCCTTCCAATAAGAGGAATCATAGAAGACAGGGTTAAAAGGAAGGAGACATGCGGGGTGGTGGAGGCTTGAGATGGAATTTATAGGACATTCAGATTGGGAGGAGTAACATACCTGAAGCCCCTCCTCCCAAATCGAATGTCGAATGCCATAACATTACACTAACAGTACCACCTGCCTAATAATAATGAGTAGGTCCCACTTGTTCTTGTATGGACTCCACAAGATCTCTGAAGACATCTCCTGTGGTAGCTGGCACCAAGATCCTGGGTGGGGCCTTCATGGATCACATTAATAATAAGGCTTAGGTGCTCATGATCCTTTTGACGGTTCACCGGTTGTCCTTCCTTGGAGCACTTTTAGTAGGTATTGACCACTGCAAACCGGGAACACCCCACAAGACCTGCCTGGTGTTTTGGAGATGTTCTGACCCAGTTGTCTAGCCATCACAATGGCTCAGATCCAAATGCTTGCCCATCAACTTTAGGAACTGACTGTTCACCTGCTGCCTCATATTTCCCACCCTGTGCCAGATGCAGATAATGATAATATAATAATATAATAATTTTTTATTATTTATTTATTTAATTTATTATTTAATTATATGTCCAGCCCTTTATGATAATGATATATGTGCATGTATGTCCATATAATGTCCCATAAAATTCCCAATATCCTCTTTCCCTTTGCATTACACATGCACTCATTTCCACTCTGCCTGGATTTCTTTTTTTCACACATTCACACAAATGGAGCTTTTTTTGCATTTGTTACTTTGAGGTGTGAAGTGTTTTTAGCCTCGGCTAACAGCTTTTAGGGACTCCACCTAATGAACCCAGTTTGCTAACTGTATCCAGTTGCTGCACTGAACTAGCTTAGCATGAAGCATTCCGCCGCATAGCCACCGGCAGGGTTCCTCACTCTCAGAGACAGCTTCTGATGAGCACTCTGCACACCAAGAGGACAAGTATCTCTGAATAGGAGCTCCTTCTTCACACACTGCTTGTGTTTGCCGATTAGATGGAGCGTGTGTTTAGAGCAGGGCTCAGAATTAGAAATTTGAGACCCAAAATATCGCCCCTGAAGTTAGAAGAGTTAGAAGACTACCTAGCATTTGCTGACTAACTTAAAAGTTCTCCTAACCCTCATTTCTTACTTCTGCATCTCAGTAAATACTGAGCTCAGCAGTAAATGAGCTGCAGCTGAGACTGATTTAATACTGTGTAAGATGTGTAGTCTGTGGCTCCACCCCCTCCATTTTTTACTGTTTTGTCCCATCTGCAGGTTAATAAGATTTGGTCTTGTGATCTCCTGTCTCTTGACAAACAGGCACTTAGCAGTTAGACAGTTGTGCCACTCAAGAGCCGTAAAAGAATGAACATATGAGTTTTAAAAAAATGAAAAATACAGATATATACTGATATATACAGATATATACAGATATATCTTTATATAGAAAACAATTATTTCAATTTTGGAGCATTTTTATTGTCATCATGAAATTCTGGTACATTGTAAAGAACAACTGTCAGATTCACATTATGCCAAAATAGTGAAAAATAGAGATTTTGATCAATATAATAGAGCGGTTTTGTCTGACCTCAGCTATTTGAGTATATATATTCAACTGAGTATATATTTATGTATATATACACACCACTAAATATATAAAGTAGTGAGTAAACTGAGTAAATATATAAAGTCATGAGTAAACTGAGTAAATATATAAAGTCGTGAGTAAACTGAGTAAATATATAAAGTACTGAGTAAACTGAGTAAATATATAAAGTACTGAGTAAACTGAGTAAATATATAAAGTCATGAGTAAACTGAGTAAATATATAAAGTCGTGAGTAAACTGAGTAAATATATAAAGTAGTGAGTAAACTGAGTAAATATATAAAGTCGTGAGTAAACTGAGTAAATATATAAAGTCGTGAGTAAACTGAGTAAATATATAAAGTACTGAGTAAACTGAGTAAATATATAAAGTACTGAGTAAACTGAGTAAATATATAAAGTCGTGAGTAAACTGAGTAAATATATAAAGTACTGAGTAAACTGAGTAAATATATAAAGTACTGAGTAAACTGAGTAAATATATAAAGTACTGAGTAAACTGAGTAAATATATAAAGTAGTGAGTAAACTGAGTAAACTGAGTAAATATATAAAGTCGTGAGTAAACTGAGTAAATATATAAAGTACTGAGTAAACTGAGTAAACTGAGTAAATATATAAAGTAGTGAGTAAACTGAGTAAATATATAAAGTAGTGAGTAAACTGAGTAAATATATAAAGTCGTGAGTAAACTGAGTAAATATATAAAAGCGTGAGTAAACTGATTAAATATATAAAGTAGTGAGTAAACTGAGTAAATATATAAAGTACTGAGTAAACTGAGTAAATATATAAAGTAGTGAGTAAACTGAGTAAATATATAAAGTAGGCTGTATTTCTAGGCCATTATGTCACTGAAGGCTTTTATAGGATAGGATCCTTTTATAGGATCCTTCCAGACCCTTGGTCACCCACAAAAAGCATTTGACCAGTGGTGGAAAACAGCTGCTGGTGGGCGACAAGCTGCAGCACCGGAGTTTATAATAAAATGTAAATTTGAATGTATTGTTTTTTAATGCGAGATGTGAAAATATCACCACTTAACAATCTGTAAATTGTGGCGTGTCTATTGAGGCGTGTCCCTGAGTTAGCACTGAAGAGGAACCTTTGGACATCAGTGCCCGTAAGGTCTCTTCTTGGCTGCATGTCTTAAACTCTTAAAAAGGGCTCTTTAAGGCTTTTCTTTAATAAAAACAGTTCTCTTCAAAACATTGACAATTCAAAGAGTCTAATGAATGCCTGAATGGTTCTTTGCCTGTTAGATGATTGTTGTAATGGAAAACCTTCCAGCCCTTCCAGCTTCAAGTACAGTTTGGCTTGACCCGCCATCCCTCAAAATCCACGGAAGACGAGCGTCCAGACTCTTTTCTGTCCTGCACTGAAGTGGTTTTTAAGTGGTTTTATATAGCATAGAGGGTTTCACTATTGTCAATGAGAGTCAATATACACTTTTTGACAGTAGTTCCAAACCACCATATTACATAATCCCATATATACCACATTAACGCTATATGAATAATGTCTAATGATACACTAATTAAAAACACCAAAACATTTGAGAGCTTGGAGGTGAACTTTTCAAAAAAGTGTTCTTTGACCTTTTACAATAGTGAGACCCTCTGTGCTATATAAAACCATATATTATCACCATAGAGTTTTCCATTACATAAAAGAATCATTTCACAGGCAAAGAACCATTCAGGCATTCATTAGACTCTTTGAATTGTCATGGTGTTAAAGAGGACTGCTTTTTTAAGACATGCAGCCAAGGAGACATGGAGCCTTCCTAGCACTGATATCCAAAGGTTCTTCTTCAACTTGGTGATATTCTTTGACTGAGTTGGCTCAATAGACAATAGACCTTACATTTAAATTTACATTTCATTACAGTTAATTATAAACTCTGGTGCTACAGCGTGTCGCCCACCAGCAAATGTTTTCCACCACTGGTCGAATGCTTTTTGTGGGTGACCAAGGGTCCAGAAAGATCCTACAAAACAGGACTGCCTTCAGTGACGTTATGGCCTAGAAATGCATATGAGCATTTCTGTTGTTATTTATAATTTGGCAATTATTTTTTATTCATAATCTATTTGTAATTTATTCAATATATATTATTTTTCAATTGATGTTGATTGTGTTTGTAGTTGCCTTCCTACCTTTCCTTAAACTACCCTTTGTTACGTTTCTGATCCTGTTCCTTGAACCAGTTTAGAGCCCTGGTTCGGAGTCATAACACTACGGTTTAGGCCAGCCCCCAGCAGGAGATTCATTACGCATCAGTCATTCAAGCGAGGCAAAACGCTGTCTATGTTTACCAGCCACTCTGTCTGCTAAGAGAAAGGAAGCTGGGAATTGCCTGTTAGCGAGCCGTGTGGGGCTCTGGTGTCAAACCCAAGCTAGCTGTGCACATCAGAGGAACGACCTGCAGAGAAAGGCCAGTTCAGTCAGGTAAAGATAGAACAAGGAAATGAGCTACAGGAAAAGATCCAAGAACACACACACACACACACACACACACACACACACACACACACACATATATATATATATATATATATATATATATATATATATATATATATATATATATTTATACAGACACATCACTAAGCCTACACAGTAGTGGAGCACAGCCTTAGGTCTTCTCCTAAAGCTGCAATGGAATGAAGCCAGCACTTATTAAGAGTCGTCCTGTGAGCAGGACTCTGACTCTGGACCTGAACCACTGTCAGATTTGCTCTTTTCAGGCAGAGGATGTCTAAAATCTGGCCCTTAAAGCAACATTATGCAGCATTTTAACCTTCAAATTTCATGCTGACGCTCCACTGACTGGAACAGAGAGAATGGCCTCTCCGTCATTCCCACTCCAGTCCGGAACACTGCTGCTTCTGCACTATGGAGGTTTGGTGGTGGAGCTGCAGGAGGAGAACCTCTCTCCAGAACTGCTGCTGTGTAACGCTGCAGAACCCATAGAGTCATATTAGTGTAAAATCCTGTAGTGTTACTCTACCGCCTCTACAGCCCACATGCTGCTCTACCTGGAGCTCTCAGCTTGTCCAGAAATGCATGTGTACAGCTGTCTGTGAGGAGGTGCTCAAACCGGGATTTGTATTCACAGCAGTGGAGAGAAAGTGAATTAGACTCCAGAGCTGTAGGGGGAGCCCAGGAGCAAAAAAAATGACAATTCTCACATAATGCTGCTTTAATGCACCTAATTTTGCCTTGGTTTCTGTTGAGTAGAATTTCCGGTCATTTAGTCTGAAATGGTTTCTGGTCATATCGTATCCAAAGTGAATGTCTACGATCTGCAGTAGGCCACTGATCATACAGTAGCTAGCTAGCTTCGCTAACCCAACATTTCAACAGGCTGTTTAATGTTAGCAGTGCTAAGTAGCTTTCCAACACAAAGATCAGTGCCATGAGGCACCATATAACTTATATCCACCACCTTCCAAAGAAGAGGACCTGAATCAGCTGTTGAAGGTACTAACGTCCATATGTCTTCTCTTATCGTTTTGTTGTGGAGAAACCAACACCAGTACATCCTCACCCAGAGAAATGGCTCGGTTATGAAGCTCTGGTGAAGTGGATGTGTCTGGTGCTTAGGAAGCTATTAGGTAAGACGTTACCCTAAGTGTTAACCCATCTAAGAGCCTCACAAGCACTCGACATGTCTGCTTCCCTGAACCTTAGCATAGCAAGCGCTGTAGATTGGGGTAGCCCCTTCATTTCCTGCTTAAAGGCCCAATTCACCTCATCTTTTGAGAACTTTGAGAAGGCGTGTTTAATGAACCAGATCAAAGGATTTCACATTTTATGATCATGTTTTTTTCTCTACAGCTCAAATATCACAAACATTATTCAGGTCATCAAGAAGACTGCAGTTAGCTGGATCAGGTGAGGTGGATTTACATTAAAAGTGGAATTCGACTAAAGCTGAACTGATAGATCTTACATTGATGGCATTTAGCAGACGCTCTTATCCAGAGCGACTTACAAGGTGACTTGTATTACAGAGGTGGGCCAATGTAGTGTTAGGAGTTTTGCCCAAGGACTCTTATTGGTGTAGCACAGCATAGTCACCCAGACCGGGAATCGAACCCTAGTCTCCCCCATGGTGTGGTAGCTCACTGGCAGGTAGTGGTGTTATCTGTGGCGCCACACCAACCAGACCAGATCTTCAGATGTGGGATTGGTTGCCACTGATTTTCCCCTCCTTTTCCCTCAGTGCTAATCAGGCCTAAAGAGACCTCTGGGTGGAATGGACAGCAGCAGTGATTCAGCTTGTAGAACCCATGAATGCAATGAGTAAAAGCAGATTTCCTGCTCATTTATTAGAGTATCTTGGTCAAATCTTACACAAGGCCATGGCTGTGCTTGAAGACTAAGTGCTAATTGATCAATAAAAAAATATGTACAAACTGGGTTGTAAGTAAGGTTGTAAGTCTACAGGTAGGCAGATCTATATCTGGAGCAGGCTGTGGATGCTGTACCTGTGGTTACTGAAACACTGCCTCCCTCTAGTGGTTATTTGGCAGCTAAACAGGCAACAGGCAAGCAAGGAATTTACCAAGCTTTTTAGGGAGTTCAACTCAAACATATATTTTAAAGAATTTATTTGAGTTGAATAAACAAAGTTAAATGACTTGTTACCAGATTATGTTTATTTGAATGTTGAATTTATAAATATGTCTCCTAGACAATAATACAATATAAATACACTATTTAATAGCCATTAATATATGATATACCTTGACACATTGTAAGTTATATGATATATAATATACAAAAATATATATTATATCCTGCAAGAAGAGTAAAATTGAAAAAGTTCAACTAGGTTTATTCAACTAAAAAAAAAAAAAAAAAAAATTGAGTTAAATAAACCTAGGTAAGTCACTTGTTACCAGAGTAAGTCCTTTTGAGATTGGTCAGACTGAACTGATTTTAATAGTGTACTTAATATGTAACAATACTATATAAATATAATGTAGAATGTAATATATATTTTTATATGATTGGTGTGGCACAACAGATAAAACCACTAGTTGCCAGTCAGCTATTACACCGGGTTCGATTCCCAGTCTGGGTGACTATGCTGCGCTACACCAATACAAGTCCTTGGGCTAGACTCCTAACACAGCATTGGCCCACCTCTGTAATACGAGTAACCTTGTAAGTCGCTCCGAAGAAGAGTGTCAGCTAAATGCCACAAATGTAAATGTATTATAATATACCTTAATATACTGTAAGTTACATTATTTACAGAGTATCTCAAAAGAAAGGAAACACTCAAACACAGTGAGGCAGTTTAAGACATGAACTGTAGGGGGACACCTGTTAGGCCATATAACCAACATGGCAGCCGTCTTGAAAGCTGCCATCTTGGATTCAACTTCAGTTTTTCACCATTAAACAGCACCTGATAAGGAAAACAAGGGTTTATTAACAATTGCTGCGTCCTCGGTCAGATGTTGCAGCATCTGAAATTCGTAAGGGTGGCATTAATGGAAAGACAAAATTTGCTGAATTGAGGCACAGTTTGCACAGTTAGCCAAGACTAAAAACTGATTATATTAAAACACAGTGATTTTATCAGAACGTCAACATGAGAAAGACATGAGTTAAGACAGCTAACCTTTACATCTCACCCCAAACGATTGAGCAACTCTAGCAAGACTCGTGATTTTATTCCAACATTGGAAATTTTTCTGCGACAGAGAAATTGCTCAAAAAGTAGTTTGGCGTGAGGCCGGCATTACTCTCCGATATCATCGTTTGTCAGATGTTGCTCTTGCATGTTTGAAAGGCATGGTAGGTGTAACCAATGGTAGCCAATTTATCATGCTAATCTTCCTGCTAACGTTTCACTTCCTCTAAAGGATGATGTCTTTAACCAGTTTCTACTTAGCGACAGCATCTCCAGCTATCAAGCCATCCCTAAACACATCAACCCTCTGTGTCACCACCCATCGTCCAGAGGCCAGTCTGCACAGCAAGATGATTGACTCATTGCCATCCGTTTCAGTATCAGGAGAAGACTCTCAGTCCCCACTCAGCAACTTAGGTTGGTCACCTTACCAAATAATAAGGCAGGCCTAAGAACAGCAAAGGCCAAGCTTATGCGGGCCATCAGCAGGGCAAAGCATGACTGCTTTCAGGACACTGCTTACACACGGTGCATGTGGTAGGGCATCCAAGCCTTCACCTTCTTGTGATCCTTCCAGATGTGCTGAAGAACTACTATGGCCAGTTCGAAGCACAGAACGTCACGATGGCAAGGAAGACCACACCTCTTCTTAATGACCAGGTACTGTGCTTGTACCCTCTACCCACCAAAATGCATATTAGAAATGACTATTTTATAATGTATTTAATTTCATTCATTAAAACAAGACAATTAACAGGATTTTATTTTTAAACAGTGCAATAGAATCACTTCGTAATTCGTAAACTGAAGTGAAATCTACTGTAATTGTGGACTGCAGATTAGAAATGATCACTTTATTATGGGTTTACTTTCAATCATCATTAAAAATTATGAGATTATGAGGATTTTGGATGCTGTGCAGTAGAATCACCTCCTGTAATCACTTCAGCATCATCCCTCACAGCTTGAGCAGCAGCATCAGCATCGGGTAATTCTTGAAATTCTGTCTGCGGGGTAGTAGTCAGGGTGGGTTTCCTCTGGAACATCCTGACAGACAGGTTTCTCAGGAGATACCACTTGCCAATAGACACATTCTGCTGTCCCCATACAGTGAGACACAAGGACCCATGTTCATCAGAGACTGTGTATACAGTTTTGCTGCATTCTTTCTTTGCCCTTGTTACTTCTATTCCCCTCTCCTGCTCTTCCGTTAATTTCAGAGTCACATGAAACACACCTGTAACACAAATGGAGCATGTGGGTTATTCTTTCTTCAGCTGTCAAATATCAATGTTCACATATCCTTAGGCTTACTACTAGAAAACCATGTTGCGTCTCTAAAAAAGGTTCATTTCAATGTTCCTTATGGTCTATTTATCATGATTTAGTTCCAACATCAATGTTATATTAGTACTCCAGCTCTTCAACTTTTCAGCTTGAACCTTCAATGATTACAAAATCTAGGACGGCCTGGAAACTTGAACTCGGGCCCAGAGTAGGAGACCTCTGCTTATTCTACCAATTGTCAAAGCTCACATCATCGTTAGGCTATAAAACAGTCCTCCAGGATTTACCTGTACAAACAAAACAAAGTACAAATGACTTTACTGACCCGTTGATTGTCGATGGGGTTTGCAAGAATGTCTCCAATTGTCTTTGTGTCGGTGTCTTGCTTCTTGATGGCACTGAATGCAAAAGGTAACTTTGGCAAGAAGGAAAGCTTAGACTGCACCCCAGCCAAAATGTCATTTTCACCTGTACGCTGACGGGATGGCTGAGAGCTGATGCCTTCCAGTTTTACTGGAGTTCTAAAAAATAAAACATGAAACATCATCACACTTAGCATGTACGCATCTAACCTTTTTCTAACTGAGACGTTAGCTCCTTTATGTAAACTCTACACATGCCAAAATCTCTGGGAAACTTTCAGAGGTTCTTCCATTTAAATCAGTGAAGGAACCTCAAGAAAAGCTTTAGGGACCTGAAGAGATTTGTCTGCAGTTTCATTACGAAAAACCTCCAAAATGCTCCTCAATGATCTTGTCCGCTTAAAAATATCAGAACAATTTTTTAGAACTTACTGATTTTCCACAGCCCTGACATACATCTGATGGTGCTCCACTTGGAAAACCACGAGTCTTGAACATTTTGTAGCTTCTTGAACCTCAGCCGTGAAGTATTTCTTTTTGGAGGCTGAAAGTAACACTTCAGATACGTTGTGGATGTAGCCCTTTACACACTTTGTCTTCTGTTTGGCTGTTTGGGCTGTCTCAAGTAAAAACAAAGCCATTATTGATTATATACATGGATAATAAATGTAACTATGCAAATAATTGCATTAGAAACTCTAAGCATGAGGTATGTGGTGGCTCAGCGGTTAGAGCTCTGGGCTATTGATGACAGGGTTGTGGGTTTGATACCTGGGCTCGTCAAAAGCTGCCACTAATGGGCCCTTGAGCAAAGCCCTTCACCGTCTCTGCTCCCCGGGCGCCGCAGCAATGGTTGCCCACCGCTCCAGGCATGTGTGTTCACTGTCCACTGTGTGTGTTTCACTGGTGTGTATGCGTGTGTTCACTGCACGGATGGGATAAAAGCGGAAGCCAAATTCCATCTGTGTCCATCACAAATGGTAAATATGGTTGTCTTGTCTTGTAACTAAACAACTAAATATACATCTATAAATCTTCTGAATCTATAAATCTTTTTTTAATAAATACACTACAATTCTAAGTAGGCTGGGTCAATTTGCAGACATTTAGTAAATACTGACAGTACACCATATCCACAGTTCTTCATAAATCATAACTTACATAATATTACATAATTCAAATTACTCATACTCATAACTCATAACTCCTACCCACATCTTGTAAACACTTGTTTTTACTTAACCCAATTTTTGCAATCTGATCTGAAATGTGAAAGTGTGAAATATGGTATTTCACAACCAACCCATACACTAACAACTTATACACACAACATAGACCTCTTTAAATGTATAATAATTACATTCTTAATCATTCAAATAATACTGTACAAGTGTTTCTTTGATAGCCACTCCACAAACACTCATCGCACAATAAATTAATTAATAAATATATATATATATATATTTATTTCTTAACAGAAGAAGGAAGAGGAGTTTTCTGACCTGCTTTAAGCTTTGTTGCCTTTTTGGCCGGCGCTTTGGGTTCGTCTGTGCGGAGAAAAACCAACAGTATAAAAGATGAGGATGCCAACATGACATACAAATGTCTGTGATAAAACTATACTGTGAAGATTTTTCATTTTAAAATTACAAAGAACAACTATCTAAAAAACTGTATGATCCCACACACCACCGCTATTTTGAGATGAACACGCATGGTCATTTAATACATTCTACTGCAATCTCTAAGCTGAATCAACTTATACTAACTGAGTTTATTGTGCTGCCACAACTGGACTGCAGGGGAGGGAAATGCTGGCCACTGTCCAGCACAGTTAACTGATTCAGAAGCGCTCCCAGACTCCCAGAGGCTGCTTACTGGTACTGCTTGAAGCAGCCTGCGGGTTACTTCAAAATCAAGTTCGCCTAATGATGTGAATTTGGCATTAGAAAAGACCTGAGACAGTCCAGCAGACAAGTATAGTGTGAACTGTACTGAACTGTAGGTAAACTAGAGATATTTTTTGACTGTTTATAACTTGCAATGGTCAACGAGTCACTACAAACTTATATATCATCTTCAGAGGTGGATGCTAAACAGTTATGACAAATGGTCAGCTCAGGCTTCCTACCATTAATCTTCTATCTGTTAAAAAGAAAGAAGATTGCTTTTTTAGGCTTCGTTAGGCCTTAATGAGGCTTCAGTTACTTAAATCCTGTCTTATTATTTTTGGGGGGAATATATTTGTATTGTTTTTAAATAAACAAACACATTGACATACCACAATGAGGCTGAGAGAAAAATAATAAATAAGTATATAAAGAAATAAGAATACATTAAATGAGATGCAATTTTACACCACACTCAGCTTCATGTCTGACTGGACAAATTTCTAACGTCTAAGTCAATAGCCTCGGACCACAGCTGAACGGTGGCTGCCCTGGCATGATGTAATCTGGCAGTGATTTGCTCCAGTATAAGAACATCCAAAAATAATGTATAAACAAGGGTTTTACAAGAACACCCTGCTCAATCCTGAATTTTAAGCAGCCATTACGATTTTTTTTCTCCCGGATAGTCAGTAAATCCCGTCTTATTGCATATGCATCTCAAATGATTTCAGTTTTGACAGCCAAACAGCTCTACAAGTCCATGCAGAATTTGCAATGTGTGTGCACAGATCAAGTTTAAAGACCACTGGCCAACAATTATGACAGATGAAGGCCTTTTGATTATCCTGTTTTTTTAGGCCTTTTGTTGGTTTGTTGGTTCGTGCTTGAACACTCGGATTGCTGCTTGAAGCAAAGCTATATTATCAAAATGTGATTATATATATATGTATGTTACTCTCATTACTCTGACCATCCCTGCTATGACTACATTAAGTTATATTACATAATGATTAATATATTATGATTATGATCAGAGCAGTTCAACAGTATAGATGGTTTGGTAACTTTTTTAATCAATAATTAATAAATAGTTCTGATCAGAGGAGGACGGGTCAGGTCCCCTTGTGAGTCTTGGATCCTCCCTAGGTTTCTTCCTCCAGCTCTGAGGGAGGTTTTCCTGGCCACTGTTGCCGTTGGGGCTCACTGGGGGTCTTGGATCCTTCATGTCTTCTTATGTTTTCTTTTTTTCTGTCTTTTACTAATTACTAATTATGTAAAGCTGCTTTGTGACGACAACATCTTATCCTTCCTTCTCAGTTTTGGTGGATTACCCTTTTCAACACCTTCAACAAAGATTGCAAGCGTCCAAAACACACCACCATCAAATAAATGTCACGTTTATAGAAAACATGCTCTTGTCTCAGTGAAGTGAACATCAAGGATGTTCAAACACGAAAACGCTACAGATTTTTTAGAAAGGTGTCTTCAGAAGTGTCTTCTGACCTTGATTAACCTTCATTGAACATTTAGAAAATGATTTCTAAACGAAAACTGCATTTTTTTTCTGAACAGAAGAAGAAAGAGTTTTCTGACCTGCTTTACACTTTGTTGCCTTTTTGGCCGGTGCTTTGGGCTTGCCTGTGTGGAGAAAAATGAGCAGTATAAAAAGATGCTGACGTTACAAATATCTGTGATGAAACTGTATTGTGAAGATTTTTAATTTTCAAATTAGTAACTGAGTGTGGTGCTGGTGTTTGCTCTTGTGCTTACACTGACTTTTACTGTTGGTGTTTGGCAATATTGGCTAATATTAAGCCATTAATGAATAAAGAAGTCTATGTTTTAAAGAAAGCTGTGTTTAAAATGTGGAGTTATGGTTGAGTTTACTCAAAATCCATTCAATTAATAGATTTGGACTTTGAGTGGTTATAACATGATGTTTAGTACCTTAACCCTTTAACACTCCAAGGTTAATTACACACTAAGGTGTATTACTCAGTAACTACAGGGATGTCTGTAGAAACTGGTGGAACTGTTCTCTGGTAATAGAAGCTTGTAATAAGACTTTTGGACCACCTTACTGATCTGGGCGTTGATTTTAGGTACGAAGAACTTGGATTTAAGTGAGAGGTACACAGTATTTTGAGTGTCAATAAAAACCCTAAACGTTAAATGTAGTAAATTATGTGAGTTTAGCTGAGTAATTGACATTACTCAAACAGAGGTCTTCACAGCCGTACCATCCCTAGCAATTAATGGGTGAGTTGAATCAGGTGTGCTTGATCAGGAATACAGCCAATCGCTGATGGCATAATTCTCCATTCATTCATTTACATTGGCATCCAGGCCAGCATAAGGCACACTGTGGCTTACAGTGCACTTATGAAGCTTCCCCTGCAAATCTAGTAGAGCGGTAATACTGGTTGTTACCTGCTGTAAGCTAGCTAGCGTACCCACAAGCATAAATCCAGTAAAAAGAAACAAGAGCTTCTCATTCTGAAGCAAGTAGGTAAGATCTTGTGAGCTAGTCTGAAGAACAGAGCTCGGTTCCAGATTTCTTCTGGACGCCACCCAGTCCAGCCAGCACAGTGTGTAATTGTTGCGACTATAAAGGCAACATGTTTCCATGAGATTTTTATAAGAGAATGATTTTCTAAGTCAGAATGTATTTTGAGCAATATTCTGCATTTTTACTTTGATGTTATTTTAGTTAACAGGTAATGGGATATGTTAAGTGAAGACTCAGGAATGGGATAGTTAAGTGAAGGATCAGGAATGGGATAGTTACATAAAGACTCGGGAATGGGATGGTTACGTAAAGACTCGGGAATGGTATAGTTATATTAAGGACCAGGACTGGGATGGTTAAATTAAGATTTAGGAATGGGATGCTAAAATTAAGGCTCAGGAATGGGATGGTTAAATGAAGGATTTGGAATTGGATGATTAAATGAAGGAATGGGACAGGAATAGGATGAGGAATGGGATGGCTATGTAAAGGACCAGCAATGGGATGGTAAAATTAAGGCTCAGGAATGGGATAGTTACGTGAAGACTCAGGAATGGGTTGGGGAATTGAATGGTTATATGAAGAACCAAGAAATGGATGGCCAAGATCAATTTTACTAAAAGAAAGAAGAGTCTCCTGACCTGCTTTACTCTTTGCTGCCTTTTTGGCCGGAGGTTTGGGTTTTCCTGTATAAAGAAAAGAAAACACAAAGAAATTACTATTACTATTACTATTCTTCAGGCACTGCAAGAACTAAAACTAAAATCAAACTGAAGGAATGGGATAGTTAAGTGAAGACTCAGGAATGGGATAGTTAAGTGAAGGATCAGGAATGGGATAGTTAAGTGAAGACTCAGGAATGGGATAGTTAAGTGAAGAATCAGGAATGGGATAGTTAAGTGAAGGATCAGGAATGGGATAGTTAAGTGAAGAATCAGGAATGGGATAGTTAAGTGAAGGATCAGGAATGGGATAGTTAAGTGAAGACTCAGGAATGGGATAGTTAAGTGAAGGATCAGGAATGGGATAGTTAAGTGAAGAATCAGGAATGGGATAGTTAAGTGAAGGATCAGGAATGGGATAGTTAAGTGAAGAATCAGGAATGGGATAGTTAAGTGAAGACTCAGGAATGGGATAGTTAAGTGAAGAATCAGGAAAGGGATAGTTAAGTGAAGAATCAGGAATGGGATAGTTAAGTGAAGGATCAGGAATGGGATAATTAAGTGAAGACTCAGGAATGGGATAGTTAAGTGAAGAATCAGGAATGGGATAGTTAAGTGAAGACTCAGGAATGGGATAGTTAAGTGAAGAATCAGGAATGGGATAGTTAAGTGAAGGATCAGGAATGGGATAGTTAAGTGAAGACTCAGGAATGGGATAGTTAAGTGAAGGATCAGGAATGGGATAGTTAAGTGAAGAATCAGGAATGGGATAGTTAAGTGAAGAATCAGGAATGGGATAGTTAAGTGAAGGATCAGGAATGGGATAGTTAAGTGAAGAATCAGGAATGGGATAGTCAAGTGAAGGCTCAGGAATGGGATAGTTAAGTGAAGAATCAGGAATAGGATGGCTATGAAAAAGAACTAGGACTGGGATGGTAAAATTAAGGCTCAGGAATGAAATGGTAAAATTAAGCTCAGGAATAGGACCGTTAAATAAAGGCTTAGGAATGGGATGGTAAAATTAAGCTCAGGAATAGGACAGTTAAATAAAGACTCTGGAATGGGGTAGTTACGTAAAGACTCGGGAATGGGGTGGGGAATGGGATGGTTGAATAAAGATTCAGGAACGATATGGCTATATGAAGGACCACGAATAGGATGGTTAAGTGAAGATTCAGGAATGGGATGGCTATGTAAAGGACCAGCAATGGGATGGTAAAATTAAGGCTCAGGAATGTGATAGTTACGTGAAGACTCAGGAATGGGTTGGGGAATTGAATGGTATGAAGAACCAAGAAATGGATGGCCAAGATCCATTTTACTAAAAGAAAGAAGAGTCTCCTGACCTGCTTTACTCTTTGCTGCCTTTTTGGCCGGAGGTTTGGGTTTTCCTGTATAAAGAAAAGAAAACACAAAGAAATTACTATTACTATTACTATTCTTCAGGCACTGCAAGAACTAAAACTAAAATCAAACTGAAGGAATGGGAAAGTTAAGTGAAGACTCAGGAATGGGATAGTTAAGTGAAGACTCAGGAATGGGATAGTTAAGTAAAGGATCAGGAATGGGATAGTTAAGTGAAGACTCAGGAATGGGATAGTTAAGTGAAGACTCAGGAATGGGATAGTTAAGTGAAGAATCAGGAATGGGATAGTTAAGTGAAGGATCAGGAATGGGATAGTTAAGTGAAGACTCAGGAATGGGATAGTTAAGTGAAGGATCAGGAATGGGATAGTTAAGTGAAGACTCAGGAATGGGATAGTTAAGTGAAGACTCAGGAATGGGAAAGTTAAGTGAAGACTCAGGAGTGGGATAGTTAAGTGAAGACTTGGGAATGGGATAGTTAAGTGAAGACTCGGGAATAGGATAGTTAAGTGAAGACTCAGGAATGGGATAGTTAAGTGAAGAATCAGGAATGGGATAGTTAAGTGAAGACTCAGGAATGGGATAGTTAAGTGAAGACTCAGGAATGGGATAGTTAAGTGAAGAATCAGGAATGGGATAGTTAAGTGAAGACTCAGGAGTGGGATAGTTAAGTGAAGACTCAGGAAAGGGATAGTTAAGTGAAGACTCAGGAATGGGATAGTTAAGTGAAGAATCAGGAATGGGATAGTTAAGTGAAGACTCAGGAATGGGATAGTTAAGTGAAGACTCAGGAATGGGAAAGTTAAGTGAAGACTCAGGAGTGGGATAGTTAAGTGAAGACTCAGGAAAGGGATAGTTAAGTGAAGAATCAGGAATGGGATAGTTAAGTGAAGAATCAGGAATGGGATAGTTAAGTGAAGACTCAGGAATGGGATAGTTAAGTGAAGACTCAGGAATGGGATAGTTAAGTGAAGAATCAGGAATGGGATAGTTAAGTGAAGACTCAGGAATGGGATAGTTAAGTGAAGACTCAGGAATGGGAAAGTTAAGTGAAGACTCAGGAGTGGGATAGTTAAGTGAAGACTCAGGAAAGGGATAGTTAAGTGAAGAATCAGGAATGGGATAGTTAAGTGAAGAATCAGGAATGGAATAGTTAAGTGAAGGATCAGGAATGGGATAGTTAAGTGAAGACTCAGGAATGGGATAGTTAAGTGAAGAATCAGGAATGGGATAGTTAAGTGAAGGATCAGGAATGGGATAGTTAAGTGAAGACTCAGGAATGGGATAGTTAAGTGAAGAATCAGGAAAGGGATAGTTAAGTGAAGAATCAGGAATGGGATAGTTAAGTGAAGGATCAGGAATGGGATAATTAAGTGAAGACTCAGGAATGGGATAGTTAAGTGAAGAATCAGGAATGGGATAGTTAAGTGAAGGATCAGGAATGGGATAGTTAAGTGAAGGATCAGGAATGGGATAGTTAAGTGAAGAATCAGGAATGGGATAGTTAAACGAAGGGGGGACAGGAACAATGGGAAAGTAAACAAGATCAATTTCACTAAAACAAAGAAGAGTCTCCTGACCTGCTTCACGCTTTGCTACCTTTTTGGCCGGAGGTTTGGTTTTTTCTGTATAAACAAAAAAGAACAAATATTAAAGCTGAGCATGCTGACATTACAGATCTTCCAATGTAAATACATGTTTTACTGTACTGTGATTACTGATTTATAAGCTAGAAATGAACACCATATCTATAAATAAGGATTTCAAATCAAATTCAAACCTACACCATTGGAAAGGGTTTTTTTTATATATTGCCTTTATCATATTCCATGGTAAATACATGTCTGGAACCCTTTACCTTTGGTTCTGTGTACATTGTATTGTCCTCCTGAACATAATTGGATGCTCTGAATTTGCGAGGTTGTTTAAAAGTCACTGTACAAATGTTGCAACGTGCAGGTTAAAGGTATAAGTAGGTTACAGCGAAGTGAGGCATAACTGCTTGTTTACCACACTAGTCCAATGAGCGAACATTACCTCGTCTGTTGTATGGCTGACTCTTTTTTAAAGATTTATGAACGTTCATTACTCCGTCCAAAATAAATTTATATACTGGCTCTGACTGAAGGTGTTTTGGGAAAGATGCTGGGGCATAATGTGAAATGTAGTACCTGTAGTGAATTTGCGTGGCATGTCCTGTAGTTCTGCACAGGATAAAACTGACTTTTTACTGCCATGACTTTAATGGGGCACGTAACACAGAAACCCTGCTGGCCATCTGCTAATCACACACTGGAACCACAGTCCCAGTATGTGGCACAGCAGAGATTTTATAAGGTAAGACTACAACACACTGCTTTTTCTGCTGTATTAGCACAGTTATCTTGTTTATAGCATTAGTAATTAATGTAGCTTTTTCTACATTAATGTAGCTCTCTGTCCGATGTCCACTGAAGATATACGACCCTTTAAACTGTCTATCAATCCCATTTCATTTTTGGAAGCAAAGAGATAAAGAGATTTCTAACCTGCACCAGCCTTTCTCCTTCATTTTGGTGGATTACCTTTTTAAACACCTTTAACAAAGACTGCAAGCGTTAAAAACACACTAACATCACATGAATGGTCTATTCATTGAAAACATGACTGAGTACCGTACACATTTTTCAGAAACAAAGAAAGTGTCTTCTGGCCTTATTAACCCTCTCTTCTTTTTCTGTGGATGTCTCTTCTTGGACGCATTAAGAGACAAGCCGTCAATACATTCTAAACACATGTTAGATATTATTTCCAAAGGGATAGTATTGATTCTCCAGCAGATGTAGGACAGGGACTCTAACTACTTCAAAGAAAGAATCCAACTTTCCCAAATTTAAACCCTTATGTGGGAAGAAAGGCTGTAGAAGTGAAACTGCAGAACTGAAAAAGTTCAAAAAGTGATTTCATTATATAGTCATTGCCTGGCAATTTCAACCCCCTTTTTTTTACTAAATACTAATCAAACAGTATCAACATGAAGACATCTAAAATATAAGCATTCTAAATGTAATGGATATAAAATGACAGTTTAGCTTTTTGAATGAAAATATGAATACAGAATATTTATTTCACAATATTAAAATTATTTAACTGCACTAGTAGAATACGGAATAAATGAATTTTTTTCTGACCTGCTTTACGCTTTTCTGCCTTTTTGGCCGGTGCTTTGGGTTTGTCTGTATGAGCAAAAAAAAACAAAAAACATTGCACATCTCTGACATTACTGAAATCTCTCATAAAAATGTACTGTGAACATTTTTAAATTACAAAGGACAGGGCTTTAAGGACCAGATATTCAGCAACTGCAGAACTGAAATTTAAAAGCTTAATGTCGACAATAAATACTACTACAAATACTATTTGCATTGAGCAGCTACTCATCCACAACATGTCCATGTGAATAGCAAGCTAGCAAAATGACTAAAAATGATCAGTTCAAGTTATATAAATCTGTAAAGCCATTCTGACTAAGAATTGCAGGATGACTATCCTTACCATTGATTTACATGGGACTGAATGCTCTTTTAAAGTATTTAGACAATTAAAGATATATAAAATTCCTCATATGTAAAACATAAACATATCTGTAAATAAATTTTGAGTAGTGCTTATGCTAATTTGAGATATGTCTAGCTTAATGTACATTCAAGATATATACAGTTTCAGCTATCTAAAACATAGTGAGTCTTGGTTCTTCCCAAGGTTTCTTCCTGCAGATGCTCCTTCCTTGTCACTGTAGTGATTCCTTACAACATCAGCTGTAAAGTGCTATGCCAATAAATCTGATTTGCCAATGCCAGTTTGTACTCCAGCACAAAAGGATTGGGTTTAAGTGTTTACATTTTTTTTTACTTTGATCTTTCCAAAACAACTTCAACAGTGAGTGTGTATTCATGCACTTCATAATCTGCAGTAAAAGAATTCTGCATTGCAACCAGCCAATAGTCTCACAGAATAAAACCTGACGCAAACATCATGTAAAATACAAACCTCGAGCCACAATATGAACATACATCTTCTAGAAGATGGAGAATGTTTAAGCTCTTCAGTGGGCCCGAGTTACCACAGCCCCAAGTTGGGTAAGGGCCTTTGAGGAGGGGGGGGTTTGGTGGTTGAGGAGGGCCCATGGGTACTGCTCGTGCACAGGGCCCAGAATTTAAAGTCCAATTAAAGAGATACCTGCGGATTATACATGCACTGAGAAGTGTGATTACTGAGCCAAAATCCAGCTCTCTTGATCAGATTTCTTCACCAGATTATTAGACTAGATGTAAGAAATCGGAGTATGCTGGTTACATGGCCATTTGAATAATTAGATAACTGCAGTAATCCGATTATGAGTCTGGAGTGCATGTAAACACAGTCTGATGTCAGCAACATCAAGTTGATCAAACTGAGAGTATTTTGAGATCAACACCCAATTAACCACCACTGTCTACAGATCTGACTCAGTTTCTCTAGGAATATTAACCCTTTAATTATGTAGACATTTGAGACAATATATGGGATTTCTTCTTAAACTGTGTGTGTGTGTGTGTGTGTGTGCGTGCTGAATGGCGGTCTATCTGAATTCTTCACTGTGGATATCCACTCCCTGAGCTCCGGGCAGTATTCATTCACCTCCTTCTCTCCCAGCAAGCTCAGAAATTTGAGGCAAACGGCATCGCCCTTGAAGAGAACTTTGTCTACGAGTTCTGTACTTTGCTTAGTGGGGTCTTGAATATTCTTAAGTTTGTTGTATTCGTCCATCGTTATCAGGTTTTCTGAGTGCATATGCTGCAGAATTAACGTATTCCTGCACAACCATCTGATAAGCTTCACTTTGTTCAACTTTACAGTATCCATTTTGCCCCTGAAATTAAATATATGGAGTATTTAATTGTTGCTAATTAATGCAGTATTTACAGTAAAAATTACAGTTTCGTGTTTATTATGTATTACATGTATTGTTGTATTATATGCATATTATTATATGTATTATATTAATGCAGTAATATCAGTAAAAATGACAGTTTCGTGTTTATTATGTATTATATTCTTAACCTTTAGAGAGACCGAGCCACAAAGTATCCGCTCCCGCCGCCTTCTACAGCAAGCTGCATTGTTAGGGACCGTCCCACAATGTCCACACAAAACTAGTCATGAATAACTCTAGTCAACTTTCTTAAATACACCCATATACATTCCTTATATACTACAAAGCTTATTTGTGAAATCAGTCAATTTATTTATTTTATACTAATGTATTTACTCTAAAAATGTATTAACCCCTTTTATTAGTATATTTAGTATATTTAATACTAGGTTAGTATTAACCTAAATTATCTTTAGACTCTATGGTCTTAAACAAACTGTAAAATACACAGATATGTATTCTGTATATACTACCAGGCTTATTTTCACTCAAAGCTATAGCAGGTCTCCTTTGTTCCCAAATGCCTAAAGTTTTGTTAAAAGTAAAGGTCATGTAAGACGGTAAGTGGTAAATGCCCCTGTCCCAAATCTTCAGAAAACATTTCCAGGGTTCATAAAGTCATGATTGAGTTTATAACATGATACTAGTTTAATATTAACATGTATGTAACTTATAATAATTATTATTATTGTGTGTGTGTGTGTGTATTTTAAAGACATACATTATAATTCATTATAAGAGCAATAAAATTAGTATAAAAGAAAATGAGCTTTGTAGTGAAGACGAGCTTGAAGAATAAATTAAGAGTTACAGTATATAAGGAATATATATATATATATATATATATATATGGGTGTATTTTACTGTTGGTTTGACATCATGAATACTGGGTTTGTCCAGTAATTGTGCGACGGTCCCTAACAGTGCAACTCATTTGAACGTTTGTTGTCTTCAGTTGTTTAAAAACGTCATTTTACTGATAAATCTAAATCTAAAACGGATCAATCGTTCTGATAAATGTTAGGAACAGTGGAATTCCTGATGTCTCACGAAGGTCCACTTTAACCTTTAACATTTAACAACAAAGCTACAGTACATCAGCTTATGTCTGGTGAAGCAGGCTATTATAAATTGTGTTGTATCTAATTAATTATAATATAATTATAAATGAATTATTAAAATCAAACAGCAGCTTAACTTACCGAACACAGCCTATCCCTGTCAGTAACACACGTTTGCTCACCTGAACCACAGCCAGGCCTTTACTTTCACTTACTGTTCAGCAAAGCAGAGAGGATCGACGTTTACCTGTACTGGCCACACCTGATCTGCTCCAGTATGAGCTTCCTATATGGACAAAAGTATTGGGACACCTGCTAATTCATTGTTTCTTCCAAAATCTAGAGTATTAAAAAGAGTTGTCCAGGAAAAAAGGCTTTAAATTAGATCATGGAGGAGCATTGCTGTGAGGATTTGATTGCATCTGAGCAAGACTTAGCGAGTTTAGGATGTTGGATAGTATTGGATCATCCATCATACCAGAGAAGCACAGCTCTACCACTGCTCCACAGCTCCTCAGTGCTGGGGGGCTCTATACCCCTCTACTAGCCCACACCTGGCATTATGCAGCATGATGCCAATAGACCTAGCAGTCCATTACCTATCAGGCAAGTAGCTCTTCTTGGGTTGCATAACTGACCCTAAGGAGGTGACCAAAACTGGCAAAACTGTAAAGCTTCCTGTATTTCAATGGAAAAAGACAATTCATTTACTTTAGTGACGCATGGGCCAGACACCCCACCCTGCAAAAACTCATTACAGGCAGATAGCTAAGCTACTACTATTGGGCCCATTAGCAAGGCCCTTAACAGTGTTCCAGGGGTGCTGTAGCTATGTCTGGCCCTGTGGGTATAAAGCAAAGACTTTTAGTGTAGTGTGTAAGTGTATATATATATATATATTGACATGTTGACATGGTGATATGATAGCTGCTCTCTCCCTCTCCCTGTGTGTACTGTACATAGCTCTATGGCCACCAGATGGCAGCATCACACCATCATAGAGTCACAGGTTGCTCTGCACGACACGATCTGCATATATATGTGTGTATATATATATATATATATATATATATAATTATATATATAATAAATACAATGACTGATCATCCTTTCATCTCTTAAAAACTTGGTGGCTTTTTCTCTATTAAAGCTTCTTCTGTGTTCAAGGCTAATATATATGAAATAATGTAAGAAGATAATATGAGGTATTATAAGAAAAATAAACAGATTTGGTTAGACAATTTATTAGGCACATTAGTTATTAGTTCTCTAATTTAGTATAATATATATATATGTAGTAAAACATTATATAATGTAAAAGATATATATATAAACATACAATAAAGGACAGAAAATCTATCTGAAGCTGATCAATGAGAAGCTAATGTCCCAAAAACGAACATTTCAGCTCCGTTAATGTTGTTCATCCTGTGAAATCTGTGTGAATCTGAGGTCTGAATGGGACCGGTCCTATGAATTTGAGTCCTGTGGGCGTGGCCCGGTGTCCGAGGGCGCGTTTTCATTGGTCTGGAAAACATGCGTAAACTCGCCCGCCAACACTCCCGCGAGCAGAGCTCCTCAGTGCGCCCGAGCGCGGCCAAGATTCCAAACAGCGCAGCGAACGTTCCAAACAGCGCAGTGAGGAGGCTGTACCGTTCACAGCAGGGTTCCAACCGGCGCAGCGAACGTTCCAAACAGCGCAGTGAGGAGGCTGTACCGTTCACAGCAGGGTTCCAACCGGCGCAGCGAACGTTCCAAACAGCGCAGTGAGGAGGCTGTACCGTTCACAGCAGGGTTCCAACCGGCGCAGCGAACGTTCCAAACAGCGCAGTGAGGAGGCTGTACCGTTCACAGCAGGGTTCCAACCGGCGCAGCGAACGTTCCAAACAGCGCAGCGAACGTTCCAAACAGCGCAGCGAACGTTCCAAACAGCGCAGTGAGGAGGCTGTACCGTTCACAGCAGGGTTCCAACCGGCGCAGCGAACGTTCCAAACAGCGCAGCGAACGTTCCAAACAGCGCAGCGAACGTTCCAAACAGCGCAGTGAGGAGGCTGTACCGTTCACAGCAGGGTTCCAACCGGCGCAGCGAACGTTCCAAACAGCGCAGCGAACGTTCCAAACAGCGCAGTGAGGAGTTCCAAACAGCGCAGGGACTCTCTACGGTCCAGCCGGATTCCAAACAGCGCAAGGATTCGTTTAACGGCTGAAACGAAAATTCAAGGAAATCTTCAGGTAAAAAAGGTCATTTTAGTCCTTATTTTGGTTCAGAAAAGGTGTTGAACCGATTCTGAGGACATTTGTAAAACGTTACCGAGCGATCTGTCAGGTGAACGTTATAAGCTGTCGGTTTAAACAGCCAGCCAGCGTGCGTCCTGATGGCACTGACGGTATTACACTAAATTGACAAAAGTATTGGGACACCTCATTCTGAAATCAAGGCTATTAAAAAGAGTGTATCCTGCGTTTGTTGGAGTAACTGTCTCTACTGTCTAGGGAAGAAAGCTTTCTACTAGAATTAGGAGGAGAATTGCTGTGAGGATTTGATTGCATTCAACCACCCAGCATGATCACCACCCCACCTCATCACCCCCAACTCATCCCGAAAGTACTGGATGGGGCACCACCATCCATCAATCCAGAGAACACAGCTCACTGCTGGGGGGCTTTATACCCCTCCTCTAGCCCATCCCTGCCATTAGGCAGCATGGAGCCCATAGGCTCATGTTGATCTGCTCCAGAGGGTCCTATTCTATTGGCAGTACTTTCCTACAGGGACTAGACAAGCTGTGTGTGCATTTGCACGTCTGTGTCAGCAATGGGTTCAACCTAAAGTAGCTGAACAGTGCATTCATTAGAAGGGGTGTCCACAAACTTCTGTAAAGAAGTCTTGCCAATAGAATAGGACTCCCTAGCCGGATACACATGAACCTATTGGCACCAAGCCTGATGCCTGGGCTGAAGGCATGGGCTAAAGGGGTGTACAGCCCCAGCTTTGAGCTGTGGAGCAGTGGATCAGTTGGGGATGATGAGGTGGGGTGGTGATCATCCAACATCCTGACCTCACCAATGCTCTTGTTGCTGAATGCAATCAAATCCTCACAGCAGTGGTCGTCCTAAATCTAGTAGAAAGTCGTCTTCCCGGGACCGTAGAGACAGTTTCTCCAACAAACGCAGGATCAGCTCTTTTTAATAGCCTTGATTTCAGAAGAAACCACGAATGAGCAGGTGTCCCAATACTTTTGTCAATATAGTGTATGGCGATCTGTTGATGACTAATGACAGAGCTCAGAGCCCGCTCAGCTCAGGCTGAAGGGCAGGAATGTGATGGGTTGTATTCTCTGTGATGATTTCAGGATTTGGTTGGGAGATGTGTTGAATAGGAATGGCTCCAGCCCTCGGCAAGTCGTCTAATAAAGTCCGCGGAGTGGATGACCGCATGGATTCTGACGGTGCTGTGCTAAGCGTGGATGTTGACCCTCCACTTAAACTTCTGGAAGACAGCTACGGTCACAGGTACGGATTCACTGATATGGAGTTATTCCTGGGTCGACAGTGATAGCCGCCTTATAACGTCTACTTGTAGCTGATGACAGTAAAATAACCAGGGATGCACCGATACCACTCTTTCCTTTCCGATACCAATGCAAGATTTTTAAGCATTGGCCGATACAGAGTACCGATACTATTATTGATACAGACTCTGATTTAAATACTGGATATACGGCTATAAACCCTGATATTTATAGTCTTCCACTTTTTATAGGTATATTTTATAGGTATCTGATCTCAAATAAGATCTAATAATCCTGTAAGCTCAGCTGGTTGAGGAACCGCACACAGCTTTTAACTGGTGTTTACTGGTGCCAGTTTAGAAATAAAAAAGTGCTCATGCAGCAATTTCACATTCAGGTACACGTCTTTGTGTAAAAAGCTACCAAACTTCAGTGTTTTCTTAAAATAAGCTGCTGAAACTCAACTTCTGGGTTCAGAACGCCCCCAAAAAATCCCCACATTGAAACACAAAGGGCTAAAACTTCCATTAAATCTTTACTGGTTGTTTAAACGAACGAAAATGTAGGCCGTCAGTAAGCTTCATGGTATCCGTGCTCTCTATTGCCAATACGGATACTGTGTGTCAGTGATAGTGTGTGTGTATATATATATATATATATACATACATTGTGACAGGTTTTAGTAGATATCCCGATCTTTTTTTTAAATGGTGGGACGAACACTCGCAGAGATGGATCCAATGCAAGACATTTTATTAATGAAAAAGGGGTACAAAGGTAACACCTAGGGTAAAAAAATGCAGCAACTAAAGGGACTAAATAGTAAAACAACGTAAAACTCGACAACCAAAACGGGCGAAATACAAAAGCACACCTGAGACCGGGGGTTGGGGGGCTCTGGGAGCTGAGCTAAGAGAGCTGGTGAGAGAGAGCTGGGGAACCAGCCTCTGAACCCTAAATGGCTAGGCCGACCAAACCTGAAGACGCGAAGTCGAAGAGGGTTGCCTAGCTGGAGCGAGAGTCGCGGATAAATCCAGGGAACGAGCGAAGGTGCCTCGCAAAACTCGACGCTAGAAGCAAGGTCCGCTAGCGGACCAAACTGGCCTAGACAAACCGTGATGTGAGTCACGAGCCTCTCGGGCTACCTCAAGGCTCTGAACCTACAATTCTCGGCCAGGAGCTCTGTAGCCGAGCTCCTTAAGTACCCCCAGCCTCAGGTGCAACACTTTAACTAAACTTGACATGATGAGCTTGAATTAAATTAGAAACACACGTGAACATGAATCACAACACTGAACCGAATCCTTGAATCAAACATGAACGCAAAACACGGCAAAAGTCCTCCTGTGAGCCTGTGGGCGGTGGCTCGGAATCAGCCTGCGATACAGAGGGTCTGACAGAAATAAGCATAATGTCATATCAAATGAAGCTGCAAGATATTTAATTATGATTTTATTATTTATTATTATTAAATATTTAAACAAATGCCAAAATGCATTATGTAATGAAAAACAATACTACCCCCACACCAAAGCTTTTCTGTGCATTGCCAGCATTTAGACTACAAAAACGTACAAATCTGTGATTATCTAATAGTGATGCAGGACTTCTCAGAAAGTATCCACACTCTTAAAATGTATTTTTTAAATGGTTCTCCGAGCAGTGCTGTAGAAGAACCACATTTGGTTCCACAAAGGTCCATATCTGAGTGTGAAGAACGTTTTAAAGGTCTAAACAACCTTCAAAAACCTGATGTAAAAGCTTTGCCAGTTTAAAGCAACACTATGGAAAATGGGCATTTCTTGCTCCTCAGCTCCCTCTACAGTCGAGAAGTGTAATTCACGATTTGAGCCACAACTAAATGACACGTTTTTCTGGACGAACTAAGAGCTACAAAACCGTCACTGAAAGTGAAAGAAGCATGTGGTCCGAGGCCGTACACAGTTCTTGCAATCAATATCCTCGCAAAGTTACAAATGCAGGTAGCAGTGTGCCAGTTTTGGAGTAGCAACGACCGTGACGCTGTCCTCCCAATTATAAGTCTAATATAAGGTAAAATTGCTGCACAGTGTTGCTATAAAAAGGTTCTTCTCACTCACACATCGGTATTACTGCCACGATTCTTTACGGAAACCAAAAGTGGTTCATCTATGGCATCTCTTAAAGAACCATTGGGAGCACCTTTATTTATAAGAGTGAATAGTCCTGCTACGCTCATTGCACATGACGCTGACAGTGAGAAGAATCTGCACTGCTAAAGCTTTGTTTACATGGTGATAGTTATAAATAGAGTAGTCTTTGAGCTGTTCATCTGTTCATCACAAGTGGGTCTGTAGCAGAGTGGTTAAGTCAGTCTCTCTGCGAGCGGGGAATTTTATTTTTCAACCTGAGGCTAAATGAATAAATTAATCATGCACGCGCTTCCGTCACAGTATTAGCCATTATTTATTAAAGGGATATGTTTTTAATTCTTTGAATTTATGGAATTTGGCTATGTGGACAACTAGGAGGCAACTGCCAAACATTGAACCAATACATTGGCTGATTGCTGACTGCTTGTTAGAAGCAAACATTGGCGGATATCAATATTGGCCACTTCCAGTGCAGTAATAGCTAATCACATGGTACAATAATGCAGGGACAAAACACAAGACTAGGTGCATAGGCAATAAATACAAGTATAAAACACAATAAATACAGAAAATGTCTGAATCTACAAATATAATATCCATATTATATAGAAATACAGATGCAAATATCTATAGCTATAATATCTATATCATATGCAAATACAAATACCTATATCTATAATATCTAAATTATATACAAATACAAATATTTACAAATATAATATCTATATTATATACAAATACAAATCTTTACAAATGTAATGTCTATATTATATACAAATACAAATATCTACACCTATAATATCTATTATATACAAATGCAAATATCTACAAATATAATATCCATATTATATACAAATACAGATATATACAAATATAATATCTATATTACATACAAACACAAACATTCACAAATATAATATCTGTTTTATATAGAAATACAAATATCTACATCTGTAATATCTATATTAAATCTACATGTGTCAATCGCATTGTGTGCACGTTTATGTATAATTAATTATATAAATATATTTTGATCTGCTTCGTCATCAGAGCCTTTTTTATTTACCAAAAAAATTCAGAACCCAAAACATTTTGGTATTATTTTTTGCATTTACGAGTATTTCAACTGAAATTAAGTAAAGAAGCATATTAGCTCTACTTTTACCAGCATTTACATGATGTTTATTTTCATGCTGGTAAACAAATAATAAAACATCCACTAAATGCCATAATACATCTTCTATTTAATTAGATATTCAGTCCTCCTGGTGTGTCCAATAGGCTGTAATTTTGTGTGAGACTTGATTTGATTGTTGATTTGAAACTCAGTGCTAATATATTGGATGATGATGTATTGTGCAGGTTTTGGCTGAACCTCTCCTCCTCTCCACCTTTTCTGGACTCCTGCACCTCCAAGGGTCCCGTAGAGGTTTCTGAGATGCTTCTACCGTCGTTGTTCCACAAATCAGAGTCTTTTAAAACCACTCTGCTGTCGAACCAAGAATCTTTACTTGAGTTTCTTTCCATGAACATACCCAGTACGGATTCAGCAGCATTACCTACAGCGTCTCCTGATAATGTGGATTTCCCCATTCACAAGAACAGCAGAATAACAGCAGTGGAGAACTGTCAGAGAACCACTCCGGAGCAGCCTGACAGTTCCACAGAAGATTATCAGGGTGTCACCCAGTTCCTTTCACCACAGCAATGCTCCCAAGGGCAAAGCAGATCTCCTGATGTTTCTCTGCCTAGACCTCCTGCAACGAGAGCACAAGATACCAGCCACATCAAGCAGAACACAACTGATGCCTTAAGGCAGATTCGGCGCTCTGCATCTCAGATGGAGCCTTCAGCACTACGAGAAACCCTGAAGACTAGGTCAAAGAAGCTCGCTTCTCGCCACAAGTCACTAGTGGCTCGAGCAGGCCGGGCAAACCTGAAGCTGCGTGCACTGCTGGGTGAACATGCAATGCAGCATTGTACCCACCAGCTGCAGGGTTTAGATAGGACAGTCAATCAGGAGGGCTCCTCACTTTCATCTTTCATGCTGGACAGTGGTCCTTCCTGCTCACCAGAAACCAAAGCTTTTGAGGCTCCAGTGGAGCAGAAGGGACTCATCAGTCCACCTGATGCATCTTTAATGCAACGAAGCTCCCAGTCTGCTCGGCTGACTGAAGATGTGCAGAGTTTAGCGCAGTGTGGGCTAGCCATACTTCAGGGGGTCCAGACGGCTCTAGACTCGGATGCCACAGCCAGCAGTTCAGATGAGGAGTGGGACCTCAGAGAAACCAAAGCAAACGGAGCTACTTCAGAGTGAGTATTACTCAGAGATCATTTCCATCACGGTTATAACGAATAAACTGGTGAATTTAGAGATTTATTGAAAAAGTAAGTTACTGTAACCTAAAACCTGTTAGTGTAATTGACTGTTTCTATTGGTCCATTCATCATAAATCTATCAAACAATGTAACACAATGCATTTCCAAGAGGGGGGGGGGGGATTATGATGTTTTATTATGGCAGCAGTGATATTTTGCATCATAAATCTTTTTTTTTTCTCTTTTTTTTTGGTTCGATTGCAGATATATCAGTATGATCGCACAAACCAGGACTGAAATGTAACAGTCTATCATTTATTTGCTTGGTCCAGACCGAGAAGAGAACCGAACTACAAGTATAAACACACCTAAAATATCATAGAAACGTCAAAATTCTTAAGATGACATATCGCTACTTGCTTCCATACTTTTGGCCTGTAGCACATGCTGCTATTTCAGACCTTTAAAATTACAAGTATTGTAAATGAAAGCTAATCACTTATTAAGGCCCTGATTAGGGCTTAATGATATGTAATTTCAGCACCGAATGTGCAAATGCACAACAGTCACATCACAGTCACACTAAAAAAATTTGCATGGTTCTCATTTTCCATGACATGTCTACCAGATGCAGATCTGCCCAATATAATTTATTGTAGTGCTTTAGTAATATCATGACATACTGGATCACTGACTTCTAGAGAAAAGTCCTGTATTTTTAATATTACAGTATCCAGTAACACGCAGCCCCATTGCTGACACATCCATTTCTGCTAAAAGTGCTGTGAGTGTTGTGACGGTATTTCATAATCAAGGAATTGTCATTCGTGTCGAGGCCTTTCACCCATGTGCTGTTTTGTTAGAGCATGTTGCAACATAACTGCAATGTGATACTGTATCAAACAGCTGCAGCTGCAAACACACAAACACAAGTACTCACACTTCATCCAGTTAGTCTTTATCCAGTTGTTTAAGATTTTTCTTTAGTTTATTAAGGATTATTAGGATTAGGTTTTAGTTTATTGGATTTATTTATCCAGTTGTTTAAGATCTAGTTTAAGATCCAACCAGATCTTCATTCAGTTTAAGATCTTTAGCCAGTTGTTTAAGATGTTTGGCCAGTTGTTTAAGATCTTCATCCAGTTTAAGATCTTTAGCCAGTTGTTTAAGATGTTTGGCCAGTTGTTTAAGATCTTCATCCAGTTTAAGATCTTTATCCAGTTGTTTAAGATCTTTAGCCAGTTTAAGATCTTTAGCCAGTTGTTTAAGATCTTTAGCCAGTTTAAGATCTTTAGCCAGTTGTTTAAGATCTTTAGCCAGTTTAAGATCTTTAGCCAGTTGTTTAAGATCTTCATCCTGTTTAAGATCTTCATTCAGTTTAAGATCTTTAGCCAGTTGTTTAAGATGTTTGGCCAGTTGTTTAAGATCTTCATCCAGTTTAAGATCTTTATCCAGTTGTTTAAGATCTTCATCCAGTTTAAGATCTTTATCCAGTTTAAGATCTTTAGCCAGTTTAAGATCTTCATCCAGTTTAAGATCTTTAGCCAGTTTAAGATCTTTAGCCAGTTTAAGATCTTCATCCAGTTTAAGACCTTTAGCCAGTTTAAGATCTTTAACCAGTTTAAGATCTTTAGCCAGTTTAAGATCTTCATCCAGTTTAAGATCTTTAGCCAGTTTAAGATCTTCATCCAGTTTAAGATCTTCATCCAGTTTAAGATCTTTAGCCAGTTGTTTAAGATCTTCATCCTGTTTAAGATCTTCATCCTGTTTAAGATCTTTAACCAGTTTAAGATCTTCATCCAGTTTAAGATCTTTAGCCAGTTTAAGATCTTCATCCAGTTTAAGATCTTTAGCCAGTTTAAGATCTTTAGCCAGTTTAAGATCTTTAACCAGTTTAAGATCTTCATCCAGTTTAAGATCTTTAGCCAGTTTAAGATCTTTATCCAGTTTAAGATCTTTAACCAGTTTAAGATCTTTATCCAGTTTAAGATCTTTAACCAGTTTAAGATCTTCATCCAGTTTAAGATAAGATAAGAGATAAGATAAGATAGTCCCGCAGTGGGGAAATTCCCAGTGTAACAGCAGAAAGGGATAGCAAGACAAGATCTTTACCCAGTTTAAGATCTTTAGCCAGTTTAAGATCTTTTACCAGTTTAAGATCTTTAGTCAGTTTAAGATCTTCATCCAGTTTAAGATCTTCATCCAGTTTAAGATCTTTAGCCAGTTTAAGATCTTCATCCAGTTTAAGATCTTTAGCCAGTTTAAGATCTTCATCCAGTTTAAGATCTTTAGCCAGTTGTTTAAGATCTTCATCCTGTTTAAGATCTTCATCCTGTTTAAGATCTTTAACCAGTTTAAGATCTTCATCCAGTTTAAGATCTTCATCCAGTTTAAGATCTTTAACCAGTTTAAGATCTTTAACCAGTTTAAGATCTTCATCCAGTTTAAGATCTTTAACCAGTTTAAGATCTTTAGCCAGTTTAAGATCTTCATCCAGTTTAAGATCTTCATCCAGTTTAAGATCTTCATCCAGTTTAAGATCTTTAACCAGTTTAAGATCTTTAACCAGTTTAAGATCTTCATCCAGTTTAAGATCTTCATCCAGTTTAAGATCTTTAACCAGTTTAAGATCTTTAGCCAGTTTAAGATCTTTAACCAGTTTAAGATCTTCATCCAGTTTAAGATCTTTAACCAGTTTAAGATCTTTAGCCAGTTTAAGATCTTCATCCAGTTTAAGATCTTCATCCAGTTTAAGATCTTTAACCAGTTTAAGATCTTTGGCCAGTTTAAGATCTTCATCCAGTTTAAGATCTTTAACCAGTTTAAGATCTTCTTATACAGCTTGGCATACTGTCACTAAACACATGCATGTGCTCAGCTGTAAAAGCAGTTAATGGTTAAATAAGGAATGGTGATGGATGTCGTGGGTTCTGTGGTTTAGAAGTCAGTCGCCCCACAGCAGATTCCAAATTAGACTTAAGTATGCAGAGTCAAGAGGCTTTTATTGTCCTTCCATCTGTGTAGAAGTACACAGTGCAGCCAGATTACGTTCCTCCAGGACCAAAACAATACAATACAGAAACAAGAAGCACTGTGTTCCTGGAGTGTCCGTTGCAGCTGCCGTGGCGTCTGTGTCCGTCTAGCAAATGTCTAGATAAGCTTATTTCCCCATGTACATGTGGCTGCTTTCTGATTGGTGATGTCATGCTCTGAAAAGCCCACCGTAGTTGCAAGTTTAGCAACATGCTGAGTTTGACTGAACAGCAGATGATTCGGTCTACTAAATGAGCCTGACAACAGACAATTCCCTCGACTCTGTGCTCTCAGATATGAGGCGTTATCCTCTAAAGAGCCTCAGATAGCTGGAACACGGCCTGTGCTGTGGTGTTTAGCCTTCTAGCTAACTTATCGAAGCCTAATTAGCTTCCAAACACAGCATTTGATCATCGTTCAGTTTTAAAACGAGGCAGGATGAGATTGTTCAGAATCCATGTAAATTTAGAACTACTTCTTGCGCAACTTACCGGGGTAATACGTATACCATGGAATTACCTTGAGACTGTATGATAGTGTGTGGTTGGTGTGGCACAACAGATAACACCACTACCTGCCAGTGAGTTACCACACCACGTGGGAGACTGGGGTTCGATTCCCAGTCTGGGTGACTGTGCTGTGCTACACCAATAAGAGTCCTTGGGCAAGACCCCTAATACTACATTAGCCCACCTCTGTAATACGAGAACCTTGTAAGTCGCTCTGGATAAGAGCGTCTGCTAAATGCCATAAATGTAAATGTAAAAAGTGGATGCTGTCGAACTCTATGGCATGGTGCTACCTTTTCTGAGTATTAGCTGAAAGAGACACCATTCTGAAAATTCCTTTAAAAATATGTTTTTAATTGAAGCACTTTACATAGCAACTTTCTACAGCCCCCCTAGTGGCCATTACACTAAAACTGACTGTATATTTTACTGGTTGAAATTCACCACCAAATCGATGCATGTTACTATGCATTCATGCTGCACGTAGAAAGATAGGTCAGTGTGTAGTTCTATGAGCTACCATTTTTTATTTCTGTATAAAAGTTATATGTTCTGTATATATGTATGTTTATTTCTGTACATGGCTTTGTACATTCTTGTTGGATGCGCTGTGTTTTTTTCCACTCAGTTCATTTAGTTTAAGATCTTTATCCAGTTTATGAAATGTATCCAGTTTATGATCTTTATTCAGTTTATTAGGATATTTATCCAGTTAACACATGTTCTGGACTGCTCTGGTTAGCTGCTATTAGGTTTAAAAGAAATGTTGCATGTGATTACATGCGATTAGCAGTTAAGGCTACCATGAGCTACCAGGCTACCATGAGCTACCATTTTTTATTTCTGTATAAAAGATATATGTTCTGTATATGTTTATTTCTGTACATGGCTTTGTACATTCTTGTTGGATGCGCTGTGTTTTTTTCACTCAGTTCATTCAGAGAGCAGTTTGCATTGGTAAGGACTTATGATGGTGATGAGTTATGATAAAATGCATGCAATATGTAGTTCCTTTTACCTCCCAGTATCCTACCCAGTCTTTTCTGCTGACATTGGTGCAATACAAATTTACACTGACGCTATTCCACGTCTTCTCCACATAGAGCTCTCTTTTTAAACACATGTTGCATGTGAGGTAGAAAGCTTGATATTTTGGTCTGCTTACAGATGCTAGGTTGGTGTAATTCTAGAAATGTTGAGACTACTGGTCTTTAAATTGTTCTTGCCCATTCACCCCAGTCCTTTTGATGATTCAGCTTTTTCTAAGCATTCCTGAGCTAACTGCCATCTATGGGATGTCGGGAATTGTTGATCTTGGCTTGGTTGGTATGGAAGAGCCTGTGTTGGATTCCTTTTTTCTCCTGCAGGCTGGCCGCATACTGCTTGGTTACCTGCAGGTTTGGCCTGGAATGCAGGAACAGGAAAGTAGACGCTGTGAGGAGAGCAGGAGGGATGTGCACAGGATGTCTTTTGTTATGTCACGTCTGTCCAATAAACAGGGAACAGAATGACAAAAGCCATTGGTTTATGAGCTCTGGGAACAAAAAGTGTGTCCCTGGGGTGTACATGATGTGTTTGGCAAGCTTCAGACTGCCTTTGTTGAGCTTTCATTTCAAGCTGTGGCAATGCGGTCTTTCAAGGTCTCACACACTGCTTTAATTACACTTCAAGCTTGAGATTGTATCATTCCTTCTTGTAGAGGTACGGACCCTTACTGCGTCAAGTGGATCAACGGTTTACTGTAAAGAATAAGAGGATATGCTAAATTGTGAACTAGAGATGACACAGTCCACGTTTTTGGTTCAGATTAGGGATGCACTGGTCCTAATCTTTCTGTTCCGATACGGATACGGATACATAAACTTTGCTTATCGGTCGATACCCGACACTGATCTGATACCATTGTTGAATGAACCATATACTTCACAATGTGGAAGAGACTTAAGGTATCAGGATTGACTAAAATTCCAAAAAAGAGATAAAAAAAAGCGAGCAGATCCATCCTTCTCAGTTATCCTTATATGATAGACCATATCATAACCATATTCTATGGTTATTTATGGCTGTGTAACTGTATTGTGATCAGATTCATGTTCATCAGCCTCCCCATTCATCAGATTCTTGGGTCTGGTTGTGATTCGGGCTTGAATACAGCTTTTTGATTAGCTGCAGATTTTTACAGAATGTTTTCCCATAGTAATGAATAAGCTTCAAATGTTTGTGCACCCTTTATACAAATACATTTGTAACACCCAAACCCAACCACACGGGGTACCACGGCAAACATTTGGCAGCAAGCTAACAACTAGGTTTGGGCGGTGTAGCGGTAATACTGCATACTGCAATATTTTAAAATGTTGAAAATGTTGAAAAATGTTAAATGCCATAAATGTAAATGTTATCTCAGTCTAAAGCGATATTTCAAAATCATCACGTCTGATGTGTCAAATTTCTGTTCTGTGCGTATCTAGTTCTTGGCCAAGCTCATTCCTCCATGTGCATTTAACAGAGACACAGGCTCAGGGCACTGTGGGAGCTCACTGATAGGTGATGTTGCTCTAAAAACAGGTGGGAAAAAAAACAAGCCCACCGTAGTTGTGAGTTTAGCGACGTTACGTTTGACTGAAAGCCAGAGCAAGCAAACCTGGATGAGCCCGTCTATTATATGAGCCTGAAAACAGCTAAACACACTCCCAATACCGTTCACTCAAGTCTGTTCTCTCAGATATGAGGTTTTATCCTCTTAACAGGTGGATTTGAGCCTCAGTTAGCTGGAACACGGCCTGTGCTGTGGTGTTTAGCCTTCTAGCTAACTTCTCTAAGCCTAGGTAGTAGCTCTAAGCTGATGTAGTACCTAACATCAGTCGCTCAAGTCATTCTCGTCTAGACGTTTATAAGTGGGGTTTCAGTCAGACAGACTGTTGTCCTGTTAACTGAGCTATTGCTAAGCAGCTTCTCTCTCCTGATTCAGAGCAGTTCAACATCTGTAGTGGTCAGACTCACGGCTTAACATTTATTAAATGATTGATTTAAACCCTGAATGTTGTGTTTTTTAAATATATATTTAGATTCTTAATTTTGTCATGTCAGTCTCATTAATGGTTTGGCTTGATAATCAATAGTTAAATGACAAATCACCTGTTTATAAGTTTCTAGTTAAAGTATACTGCAGTTTTGGAGAGGAAATCAGCCTCAATACACCATCAGAACATCGCAGGAGCTGCTCAGCAACTACTAGGCCAACAGGCTCATCATAGTATTGTAATGTTATAGGAAATGAGAACTTATTTCTCTGGATCTTTACTAATTTCACCGTTAAAAATTCATTCGATGTCTAATAACTATATATATATATATACATCAGGTCAGAAAGGCTCACATCTCACAAACCTGAATAAATGCGAATACGTTGTTTGTAAGGGTGATTTTCCCAGCGTGTACTCAGGTACTCGTTTTACTTGTTGTCATTAGTGATGCCTTAGCAGTGACCATGTTAGAGGAACAGATTTCTACAAGGAAAAGTACTGCTCGGCACAACACCTGCACCAGCAGGTGAATATCTGCCTATGCTGAAAGGGAAGGCTCTGTTTCTGCTGCCTGTGTGTATATGTGTGTTTGGAGGATGCAGGGTTGAGGCCTGTGTGGTCATGTAGTGACCAGGAGGGCTGGTGTCTCAGCAGGGGATGTCAGATTTATACCTCACACTGTGAGTGTGTGTGTGTGTGTGTGTGTGTGTGTGTATACAGTATGTGTTCACTGCTGCTCCACTGCCCTGTAAGTATTCCTGGAATTTTCCTATTGGCCTGGAGGCAGACTGGGCCATTGTATATGTGCGGAGAGCCAGACAAGCAAATGCTGCAGGTTTACAGTGTCGTGCAGACAGAGTTAGGGTGTGCCATAAGACAGCATTGTATTATTCTTAGGGATACATCGATATGGGAATTATGGGCTATGCAGTATTTGTCCTATACATATTTGTTGAAGTCATTTTGGAGCATTTCGATTGGTCCATCCATCATTGCTGACACAGATGTGTAAATACACACACACACACAGCCTGTCTCACTACAAAATTAAGTCAGTAAGTCAAGATACACTACATGTCCAAATGTTTGTGGACACCCTTTCTAATGAGTGCATTGAGCTACTTTTTACAAATGTGAAAATGCACACACACAGCTTGTCTAGTCCCTGTAGAGAAGTACTGCCAAAAGAATAGGACTCTCTGGAACAGATAAACATCAACCCATTGGCACCATGCTGCCCAATGCCAGGCGTGGGCTAGAGGGGTATAACCCCCCCCAGCATTGAGCTGTGAAGCAGTGGAAGAACTATGTTCTCTGGAATGATGGATGGTGGAGCTCCATTCAATACTTTTGTAAGTAGTGGATTTGTGAGTTGTGGAGTTGAGGATGATGAGGTGCGGTGGTGGTCATACAACATCCTGACCTCACTAATGCTAACTTGTTGCTGAATACAATCAAATCCTCACAGCAATGCCTTGAGAGACAGTTACACCATTTCAGATTTCAGAGGAAACAGTGAATGAGCAGGTGTCCCAATACTTTTGTCCATACAGTGTGTATTAGTGCAGTATCCCAATTAAATTAAAATTAAATCTGACAATACTATCATATTGCATCCCTGGCTAAGAGAGATTTTTAATAATAGACTGCTGCTTGAGTGACCCTCCTCATGCTTGTGAGCAGGTCTTGGCAAGCTAGAGATTGCGGAGTAATCCCATGGTAACCCGATTATGGAGCTGCCAGAAACATTCACCTACAAGAACACAAAAAAGGCAGCCTCATGAAAACTCACAGGCCATTCACACTGTTCAGTCAGTGCTGGGGATGTTCGACAGTAGGTGCTTAAAGTGCACAATTACAATTGGTGATATTTAAAAGTGTATAATGTGAAAAATCCTATTTTATGTCAGGTAGGATCTTTAAAGCTTCTCTTCTACACAGATAAAACTAAAAGATTACAATAAAATTTAACATTGAAGGTGTTCTCCAGAGGAACTACTCAGAAAATAGCCTTAGCTAGTTTATATAGACTAGGATCCAAAAATACCTTAAATTAGATACTACTCATATAGATATACTCAGCACTACACTTCGCCCAAGTACTCTTTCATGTAAAAGCTCTGACTGGAAAGTGAGACAGCTTTACTTTTTTACGTTACTTTTTTCTGTGCTAACTCTCTCTCTCTCTTTTTCTCTCTCTCTCTTAGATGTCTGGGCTGTGAGTGGCGGTGGCAGTGTGAGAGGGCAGAGCTGGCTAGCTGCTGGACGTGGCTACAGTTCAGGCTTTCCGAGCTGGATTGCAGGATCCAGCAGCTCAGAGCGCTCCATAAGAACATCCTCGCCTGCAAGGTATACTTCTACCACATCTTCTGCTGTAATACTAAGATCTGAAGGTGTTGATTCAACTACATTATTATTGGAATTGATTAATTCTAGAACTATTCTGTAAAGTGTGTGGCTTCCCCTCAACACACACACACTGAAACAAGCACGTTATATTGTTAGATTTAATTAAAAGTTATTTTACATGGTCTGTAAGGCAGTATTGTAAATACAAACAGGGGACAAATAGAAGGAATATCTGGCGTACAGTACAGTGAAGCATTGAACATCCTACCATCCTCTGTGGCATGTTTGAAAATGCTGAGCAGTCCCAAATGAATGTAGAGCTGGGCAATATGACAATATTTTATCATATTGTGATAAATGTTGTTATCATGATACACAATATGCTTTTCTGGGCATATCGAGGATGTTATTAGTGCTCAATAAACACTGATCAACTGCAGTATGGAAGAGTATTATATTAATAATATAATATTAGTAGTAATATAGTTATAGTAGTTTAGTAGAATCTGTCGATACTGATGGATTTAGTGTATGATCACATGCATCGTGATAAATAATGTGTATCATTAAAAATGTCTTAAAATATCGTGATATAGTATTTTTACCATATCGCTCAGCCCCAAAGATTGCAGCACTTAGAGCTGTGACTAAAGTGACCTCTGTATTTAGATCCACAGGAGAGCTGGAAAAGATAATTATAATTTCATCAGAAATAAGAAATCTTGTAAGAAAAGAATCATAAGGACTCATTTACCAATCGTTTTTCAGAGGAAGCTTCTTCTTCTCACCCATTTAGGCAGTTGACCAATACTTTCTCATTTCAGATTTGTTCAGTTTATGAGGTCTATGTGATCCATCCATCTTTAATTGTATTGAAAACATACTGAGAATATATAGTAAAAATGTATGTGCTTAATGTACTTAATATAATAGAACCGACATCACCAACATGTACTTCGTGTATGTAATACTTTAATTACTTTTACATTCATGTAACACTTTTACATTCATATTAAAACAATAATATCATGCTTTTATTAAATTCTTGCAAATTACCTTTGATTACATTGTATTAAAATATAATGTAGTATATTTGTCTCATCACTAAGAAAAATAATTTCAGGTAAAATTAGTTTAATTTAGTATACTTCCTAAATGCTGGAAATAGACCTTTATACATTTTGGCACAGTGTATTAAACACTGCTACAGTAATTCACACAGTAAAGCACACTTGCAATGTTACATAAAATTACATACATTTACAGCAATCCCAAATATTAACCCCAAAGAAACTAAATATATAACACTTATTATTTTATTTCATATATATTATTATTTTAGTTTGATAAACATTTGTGACCATTTTACAGATTTGATTTTGATAAGTTGATAAAGTGTTGTTAACTCAACGTAATAATTATTAACTTATTAATTTTTTGGTTGCCATTGGAAACTGGATAGTAATTGGTCTATGCAAGCTTAGAAACGGCGCACACACCAAAAAAAAAAAAAAAATAAAAAACTGCTCTGATGATGGATTTCATCATTTTTGCCATTCAATACTTTTGGGATGAGTTGTGGTGCTGATCATCCAACATCCAGATGATGTTCCATCCCTGTAGTACAGTTTAGGTCTGCACTCTGTACTACATTTGAGTATTCTGTGTTTATTTAGTCATTCTAACCCGTACCAAAATAGAAACTTGACTGAAATGGAATAATTTCCTATAGAATAATGATCATATCACCCGTTTTTGCTGTGAGATCACAGTGATGCCTCTGATGTGAGTGGTCGTCCCATCGTCTTGCCCTGATGTTTGTGTGCTGAATGTGTTGGATGGTCTTGTCACAGATTAGGGTTTAATTAATCTGTCTGGCAGTGTGGTGGTGTGGTGTTGGTTTCACAGTGCTGCTAATCTCATTATCTATAGCACAGCCAGAGCAGTTTAGAATTCCAGATCTAGTTCTCTCATAGTAAAAACCAGACCCCGTTACAATTTGCTGCAGGGAGGTGTAGTTCTGGCCGAGTCTCAGCCCCTGACTGACCGGCAGATCCAACAGACGCTACTGACAGAAACTGCTGGGCTGACACTCACAGCGAGGAACATGACCACCGAGCTGGATACTGAGCCCAGCAGCCCATCACGCCTCCTCTGGAACATAGAGAAACAGGTGAGTATCTGTATGATCGTAAAAGAAATGCCATGCGATGTTTTAATTGTAATTATAAGAGGAGAGAGAAATTAGGATAGCCCATTAAAAACACAGTGCCTTTTTTAACATATTTAAACATATGGAGATTTGGTCCTCATTTGAGCAATACTGAGAGATGGAGGTTATATAACTTAACACACACAACTGAAGAAATGTCTTTTTTACATCATTTAGGAATGCAGGTTCCTTGTAAGTTAGAAGTGCTCTCCTTTATACCCATTTAGCCAAGCCTGGCATTAAGCATGGTGCCAATAGGTTAATGTTTATCTGCTCCAGAGAGTCCTGTTCCATGCATTCATTAAAAGTGGTGTCCATAAACATTTGGACATATAGTGTATCTTACAGATACCGTTTGCCGTATTGCTATCTATGAAGTATTTATTTAGGATTTAGGTATGGGCAGCTGCCGATAGTGCCCCGACTGTCCCCACATCCTGTTGCACTAACACACAAAAAGTAAAAAAATAAAATTACGTCAGTATCACTATATTTGACAATATCAAGTCAATATCTGTGGCTTCAGGTCGTCCACAAAGATGACGAACATTGTACATTTCCTTCAATTTACTTCAGGCTCAATAAAGCACTTCTGACTGAAAAAAAAACAACAAAAACAAACAAACTGTGGGTCAGTAAATTTGTGGACGTCTGTGGTAAACTCTTCATCACAGGAAAATCTGTCCCTCTCACATGGTCACTGGGTTCATGCAAGGCAGTCTGTGGCATACCTCAGCTCAATACTGGGGGCTTTATACCCCTCTAGTCCACACCTATCATTAGGCACGGTGCCAATAGATGCATACTTTTCTGCTCCAGAGAGTCCTATTCTATTAGCAGTACTTCTCTACACAAGGACTAGACAAGCTGTGTATATGTGTGCATTTGCACATCTGTGTCAGGAATGGGTGCAACTTAAAGTAGCTGAATGCATTCATTAGAAAGGGTGTCCACAAACTTTTGGACACATAGTGTCTAATAGTGTATATTTAGGTACAGTCCAGACATTAAGCTAATATTA